>NC_080080.1:65581328-65881328 GCF_949987535.1 Balaenoptera acutorostrata | reverse complement strand
CTGAGTTATTTCTGCATCTTACAAAATGGGAACAGATTTCATTTTTATTATCTTGGTCACTGAATCAACTGCTTGTCTTTGGCAAATTGTTTCAACCTAATTGTTACTCTATGGCTCTTGAAAAATTATGAGCAGTTTAATTAGAGGGGACAGATAACGGAATGTATAAAGAATATACCATCATCATTCATTCATTCATTTAACCAACATCATTTGGGTCAATTCTGTGTTAGGCGCTTTGCTGGATGTTGGGGATACAGTGGTATGCAATTACGACAGTGCCCCTACCATGATTATTTTCATCATTTAAAAAAGAAGTAGGAAGAGAGACAGGAGGCAGAGAAATCATTTGACATTGGTCCATGGTCTTACAGTTTCTGAGAACATTAATTTCTTTTCTTTTCTTTTTTTTTTAAACATCTTTATTGAAGTATAATTGCCTTACAATAGTGTGTTAGCTTCTGCTTTATAACAAAGTGAATCAGTTATACATATACAATATGTTCCCATTTCTCTTCCCTCTTGCATCTCCCTCCCTCCCACCCTCCCCATCCCACCCCTCTAGGTGGTCACAAAGCACCGAGCTGATCTCCCTGTGCTGTGCGGCTGCTTCCCACTAGTTATCTATTTTACATTTGGTAGTGTATATATGTCCATGACACTCTCTTACCCTGTCACATCTCACCCCACCTCCTCCCCATATCCTCAAGTCCATTCTCTAGTAGGTCTTTGTCTTTATTCCCGTCTTGCCACTAGGTTCTTCATGGCCTTTTTTTTTTTTTTTTCCCCTTAGATTCCGTATATATGTGTTAGCATACTGTATTTGTTTTTCTCTTTCTGACTTACTTCACTCTGTATGACAGACTCTAACTCCATCCACCTCATTACAAATACCTCCATTTCGTTTCTTTTTATGGCTGAGTAATATTCCATTGTATATATGTGCCACATCTTCTTCATCCATTCATCTGTTGATGGACACTTAGGTTGCTTCCATGTCCTGGCTATTGTAAATAGAGCTGCAATGAACATTTTGGTACATGACTCTTTTTGACCTATGGTTTTCTCAGGGTATATGCCCAGTAGTGGGATTGCTGGGTCGTATGGTAGTTCTATTTGTAGTTTTTTAAGGAACCTCCATACTGTTCTCCATAGTGGCTGTATCAATTTACATTCCCACCAACAGTGCAAGAGTGTTCCCTTTCCTCCACACCCTCTCCAGCATTTATTGTTTCTAGATTTTTTGATGATGGCCATTCTGACCGGTGTGAGATGATATCTCATTGTAGTTTTGATTTGCATTTCTCTAATGATTAATGATGTTGAGCATTCTTTCATGTGTCTGTAGGCCATCTGTATATCTTCTTTGGAGAAATGTCTATTTAGATCTTCTGCCCATTTTTGGATTGGGTTGTTCGTTTTTTTGTTATTGAGCTGCATGAGCTGCTTGTAAATCTTGGAGATTAATCCTTTGTCAGTTGCTTCATTTGCAAATATTTTCTCCCATTCTGAGGGTTGTCTTTTGGTCTTGTTTATGGTTTCCTTTGCTGTGCAAAAGCTTTTCAGTTTCATTAGGTCCCATTTGTTTATTTGTGTTCTTATTTCCATTTCTCTGAGAGCTGGGTCAAAAAGAATCTTGCTGTGATGTATGTCATAGAGTGTTCTGCCTATGTTTTCCTCTAAGAGTTTGATAGTGTCTGCCCTTACACTTAGGTCTTTAATCCATTTTGAGTTTATTTTTGAGCATGGTGTCAGGGAGTGTTCTAATTTCATACTTTTACATGTTCCTGTCCAATTTTCCCAGCACCACTTATTGAAGAGGCTGTCTTTTCTCCACTGTATATGCTTGCCTCCTTTATCAAAGATAAGTTGACCATATGTGTGTGGGTTTATCTCTGGGCTTTCTATCCTGTTCCATTGATCTATATTTCTGTTTTTGTGCCAGTACCAAACTGTCTTGATTACTGAAGCTTTGTAATATAGTCTGAAGTCAGGGAGCCTGATTCCCCCAGCTCCATTTTTCGTTCTCAAGATGGCTTTGGCTATTCGGGGTCTTTTGTGTTTCCATACAAATTGTGAAATTTTTTGTTCTAGTTCTGTGAAAAATGCCAGTGGTAGTTTGATAGGGATTGCATTGAATCTGTAGATTGCTTTGGGAAGTAGAGTCATTTTCACAATGTTGATTCTTCCAATCCAGGAACATGGTCTATCTCTCCATCTATTTGTATCATCTTTAATTTCTTTCATCAGTGTCTTATAATTTTCTGCATACAGGTCTTTTGTCTCCTTAGGTAGGTTTATTCCTAGATATTTTATTCTTTTTGTTGCAATGGTAAATGGGAGTGTTTTCTTAATTTCACTTTCAGATTTTTCGTCATTAGTGTATAGAAATGCAAGAGATTTCTGTGCATTAATTTTGTATCCTGCTACTTTACCAAATTCATTGATTAGCTCTAGGAGTTTTCTGGTAGCATCTTTAGGATTCTCTATGTATAGTATCATGTCATCTGCAAATAGTGACAGCTTTACTTCTTCTTTTCCGATTTGGATTCCTTTTATTTCTTTGTCTTCTCTGATTGCTGTGGCTAGGACTTCCAGAACTATGTTGAATAATAGTGGTGAGAGTGGGCAACCTTGTCTTGTTCCTGATCTTAGTGGAAATGGTTTCAGTTTTTCACCATTGAGGACAATGTTGGCTGTGGGTTTGTCATATATGGCCTTTATTATGTTGAGGAAAGTTCCCTCTATGCCTACTTTCTGCAGGGCTTTTATCATAAATGGGTGTTGAATTTTGTCGAAAGCTTTCTCTGCATCTATTGAGATGATCATATGGTTTTTCTCCTTCAATTTGTTAATATGGTGTATCACATTGATTGATTTGCGTATATTGAAGAATCCTTGCATTCCTGGGATAAACCCCACTTGATCATGGTGTATGATCCTTTTAATGTGCTGTTGGATTCTGTTTGCTAGTATTTTGTTGAGGATTTTTGCATCTATGTTCATCAGTGATATTGGCCTGTAGTTTTCTTTCTTTGTGACATCTTTGTCTGGTTTTGGTATCAGGGTGATGGTGGCCTCGTAGAATGAGTTTGGGAGTGTTCCTCCCTCTGCAATATTTTGGAAGAGTTTGAGAAGGATAGGTGTTAGCTCTTCTCTAAATGTTTGATAGAATTCACCTGTGAAGCCATCTGGTCCTGGGCTTTTGTTTGTTGGAAGGTTTTTAATCACAGTTTCAATTTCAGTGCTTGTGATTGGTCTGTTCATATTTTCTATTTCTTCCTGGTTCAGTCTCGGCAGTTTGTGCATTTCTAAGAATCTGTCCATTTCTTCCAGGTTGTCCATTTTATTGGCATAGAGTTGCTTGTAGTAATCTCTCATGATCGTTTGTATTTCTGCAGTGTCAGTGGTTACTTCTCCTTTTTCATTTCTAATTCTATTGATCTGAGTCTTCTCCCTTTTTTTCTTGATGAGTCTGGCTAATGGTTTATCAATTTTGTTTATCTTCTCAAAGAACCAGCTTTTAGTTTCATTGATTTTTGCTATTGTTTCCTTCATTTCTTTTTCATTTATTTCTGACCTGATCTTTATAATTTCTTTCCTTCTGCTGGCTTTGGGGTTTTTTTGTTCTTCTTTCTCTAATTGCTTTAGGTGCAAGGTTAGGTTGTTTATTCGAGATGTTTCCTGTTTCTTGAGGTAGGCTTGTATTGCTATAAACTTCCCTCTTAGCACTGCTTTTGCTGCGTCCCATAGGTTTTGGGTCGTCGTGTCTCCGTTGTCATTTGTTTCTAGGTATTTTTTGATTTCCCCTTTGATTTCTTCAGTAATCACTTCGTTATTAAGTAATGTATTGTGTAGCCTCCATGTGTTTGTATTTTTTACAGATCTTTTCCTCTAATTGATATCTAGTCTCATAGCGTTGTGGTCGGAAAAGATACTTGATACGATTTCAATTTTCTTAAATTTACCAAGGCTTGATTTGTGACCCAAGATATGATCTATCCTGGAGAATGTTCCATGAGCACTTGAGAAGAATGTGTATTCTGTTGTTTTTGGGTGGAATGTCCTATAAATATCAATTAAGTCCATATTGTTTAATGTATCATTTAAAGATTGTGTTTCCTTATTTATTTTCATTTTGGATGATCTGTCCATTGGTGAAAGTGGGGTGTTAAAGTCCCCTACTATGATTGTGTTGCTGTCAATTTCCCCTTTTATGGCTGTTAGTATTTGCCTTATGTATTGAGGTGCTCCTATGTTGGGTGCATAAATATTTACAATTGTTATAGCTTCCTCTTGGATCGATCCCTTGATCATTATATAGTGTCCTTCTTTGTCTCTTGTAATAGTCTTTATTTTAAAGTCTATTTTGTCTGATATGAGAATTGCTACTCCAGCTTTCTTTTGATTTCCATTTGCATGGAATACCTTTTTCCATCCCCTCACTTTCAATCTGTATGTGTCTCTAGGTCTGAAGTGGGTCTCTTGTAGACAGCATATATATGGGTCTTGTTTTTGTATCCATTCAGCCAGCCTGTGTCTTTTGGTGGGAGCATTTAATCCATTTACATTCAAGGTAATTATTGATATGTATGTTCCTATTCCCATTTTCTTAAATGTATTGGGTTTGTTATTGTAGGTGTTTTCCTTCTCTTGTGTTTCTTGCCTAGAGAAGTTCCTTTAGCATTTGTTGTAAAGCTGGTTTGGTGGTGCTGAACTCTCTCAGCTTTTGCTTGTCTGTAAAGGTTTTAATTTCTCCATCGAATCTGAATGAGATCCTTGCTGGGTAGAGTAATCTTGGTTGTAGGTTTTTCTCCTTCATGACTTTAAGTATATCCTGCCACTCCCTTCTGGCTTGCAGAGTTTCTGCTGATAGATCAGATGTTAACCTTATGGGGATTTCCTTGTGTGTTATTTGTTTTTTTTCCCTTGCTGCCTTTAATATGTTTTCCTTATATTTAATTTTTGACAGTTTGATTAATATGTGTCTTGGCGTGTTCCTCCTTGGGTTTATCCTGTATGGGACTCTCTGTGCTTCCAGGACTTGATTAACTACTTCCTTTCCCATATTAGGGAAGTTTTCAACTATAATCTCTTCAAAAATTTTCTCAGTCCCTTTCTTTTTCTCTTCTTCCTCTGGTACCCCTATAATTCGAATGTTGGAGCGTTTAATGTTGTCCCAGAGGTCCCTGAGACTGTCCTCAGTTCTTTTCATTCTTTTTTCTTTATCCTGCTCTGTAGTAGTTATTTCCACCATTTTATACTCCAGGTCACTTATCCTTTCTTCTGCCTCAGTTATTCTACTATTGATCCCATCTAGAGTATTTTTAATTTCATTTATTGTGTTCTTCATCATTGCTTGGTTCCTCTTTAGTTCTTCTACATCCTTGTTAAATGTTTCTTGCATTTTGTCTATTCTATTTCCAAGATTTTGGATCATCCTTACTATCATTATTCTGAATTCTTTTTCAGGTAGACTACCTATTTCCTCTTCATTTGTTAAGTCCAGTGTGTTTTGAGCCTGCTCCTTCATCTGCTGTGTGTTTTTCTGTCATCTCATTTTGCCTATCTTACTGTGTTTGGGGTCTCCTTTTCACAGGCTGCAGGTTCGTAGTTCCCGTTGTTTTTGGTATCTGTCCCCAGTGGCTAAGGTTGGTTCAGTGGGTTGTGTAGGCTTCCTGGTGGAGGGAACTAGTGCCTGAGTTCTGGTGGATGAGGCTAGATCTTGTCTTTCTGGTGGGCACGTCCACGTCTGGTGGTGTATTTTGGGGTGTCTGTGGCCTTATTATGATTTTAGGCAGCCTCTCTGCTAATGGATGGGGTTGTGTTCCTGTCTAGCTAGTTGTTTGGCATAGGGTGTCCAGGACTGTAGCTTGCTGGTCGTTGGGTGAAGCTGGGTCTTGATGTTGAGATGGAGATCTCTGGGAGATTTTTGCCGTTTGGTATTACGTGGAGCTGGGAGGTCTCTTGTGGACTAGTGTTCTGAAGTTGGCTCTCCCACCTCAGAGGCACGGCCCTGATGCCTGGCTGGAGCACCAAGAGCCTTTCGTCCACACAGCTCAGAGTAAAAGGGAGAAAAAATAGAAAGAAAGAAAGAAAGAGGCTATAATATAGTGAAGTAAAATAAAGCTATTGTAAAGCAAAGCTATACAGACAAAATCTCACCCAGAAGCATATACATATACACTCACAAAAAAAAGGAAAAGGGGAAAAATTAATATCTCCTGCTCCCAGAGTCCACCTCCTGAATTTGGGATGATTCGTTGTCTATTCAGGTATTCAGCAGATGCAGGTACATCAAGTTGTTTGTGGAGTTTTAATCCGCTGCTTCTGAGGCTGCTGGGAGAGATTTCCCCTTCTCTTCCCTGTTCGCACAGCTCCCGGGGTTCAGCTTTGGATTTGGACCCGCCTCTGTGTGTAGGTCGCCTGAGGGCGTCTGTTCCCCACCCAGACAGGACGGGGTTAAAGGAGCAGCTGCCTCGGGGGCTCTGGCTCACCCAGGCCGCGGGGAGGGAGGGGTACAGAGGAGGCGGGGCGAGCCTGCGGCGGCCGAGGCCGGCGTGACGTTGCACCAGCCTGAGGCGCGCAGTGCGTTCTCCCGGGGATGTTGTCCCCGGATCCCGGGACCCTGGCAGTGGCGGGCTGCACAGGCCACCGGGAGGGGCGGTGTGGAGAGTGACCTGTGCTCACACACAGGCTTTTTGGAGGCGGCAGCAGCAGCCCCAGCGTCTCACGCCCGTCTCTGGGGTCCGCACTGATCGCCGCGGCTCGCGCGCTTCTCTGGAGTTCGTTTAGGCGGCGCTCTGAATCCCCTCTCCTTGCGCGCAGTGAAACAAAGAGGCAAGAAAAAGTCTCTTGCGTCTTCGGCAGCTGCAGACCTTTTCCCGGTCTCCCTCCCGGCTAGCCGTGGTGCGCCAACCCCTTCAGGCTGTGTTCACGCCGCCAGCCCCAGTCCTCTCCCTGCGATCCGACCGAAGCCGAGCCTCAGCTCCCAGCCCCGCCCGCCCCGGCGGGGGAGCAGACAAGCCTCTCGGGCTGGTGAGCGCTGCTCAGCGCGGAGCCTCTGTGCGGGAGTCTCTCCGTTTTTCCCTCTGCGCCCCTGTTGCTGTGGGATCCGCGCTGATAGCCGCGGCTCGTGCCCTTCTCTGGAGTTCGTTTAGGCGGCGCTCTGAATCCCCTCTCCTTGCCCGCCGCGAAACAAAGAGGCAAGAAAAAGTCTCTTGCCTCTTCGGCAGCTGCAGACTTTTTCCCGGACTCCCTCCCGGCTACCTGTGGTGCACTAAACCCTTCAGGCTGTGTTCACGCCGCCAGCCCCAGTCCTCTCCCTGCGATCCGACTGAAGCCGAGCCTCAGCTCCCAGCCCCGCCCGCCCCGGCGGGTGAGCAGACAAGCCTCTCGGGCTGCTGAGTGCTACTCGGCGCCGAGCCTCTGTGCGGGAATCTCTCCGTTTTTTCCTCTGTGCCCCTGTTGCTGTGGGGTCCGCGCTGATAGCTGCGGCTCGCGCCAGTCTCTGGAGTTCGTTTAGGCGGTGCTCTGAATCTCCTCTCCTCGCGCACCAGGAAACACAGAGGGAAGAAAAAGTCTCTTGCCTCTTCGGCAGCTGCAGACTTTTTCCCCGGACTCCCTCCCGGCTAGCTGTGGTGCGCTAACCCCTTCAGGCTGTGTTCACGCTGCCAGTCCCAGTCCTCTCCCTGCGATCCAACCGAAGCCCGAGCCTCAGCTCCCAGCCCCGCCCGCCCCGGCGGGTGAGCAGACAAGCCTCTCAGGCTGGTGAGTGCTGGTCGGCACTGATCCTCCGTGCGGGAACCTCTCCGCTTTGCCCTCCGCACCCCTGTGGCTGCGCTCTCCTCCGTGGCTCCAAAGCTTCCCCCCTCCACCACCCGCAGTCTCCGCCCGCGAAGGGGCTTCCTAGTGCGTGGAAACCTTTCCTCCTTCACAGCTCCCTCCCACTGGTGCAGGTGCCGTCCCTATTCTTTTGTCTCTGTTATTTCTTTTTTCTTTTGCCCTACCCAAGTACGGGGGGAGTTTCTTGCCTTTTTGGAGGTCGGACGTTTTCTGCCAGCGTTCAGTGGGTGTTCTGTAGGAGCAGTTCCACGTGTAGATGTATTTCTACTGTATCTGTGGGAAGGAAGGTGATCTCCGCGTCTTACTCTTCCGCCATCTTCTCCCTCCTCCGAACATTAATTTCTTAAGTTCATCTTCATCATCGCTATGATATGATGAATAGCATTATAGT
Source organism: Balaenoptera acutorostrata (assembly GCF_949987535.1). Taxonomy (NCBI): domain Eukaryota; kingdom Metazoa; phylum Chordata; class Mammalia; order Artiodactyla; family Balaenopteridae; genus Balaenoptera; species Balaenoptera acutorostrata. The sequence goes on along the minus strand of NC_080080.1, from coordinate 65,873,092 downwards.
GAGGCAGATTGTGTAGAGGTGATGAGTGTGGTCTCTGAAGCCCAAATACTTGGATATAAACCACAACTGCCATTTCCTAGCTGTGGATGGTGGGCAAGTTTCTTAATCATTCTGTTCTCTTTCTGAAAAAAATGGATAAAATAATAGTACCTATCTCATTGCGTTATAATGAAAATTAACTTTCTGATAACCTAGTACTTCAAATAATAAACGGTCAAGGGGCTTCCCTGGTGGCGCAGTGGTTGAGAATCTGCCTGCCAATGCAGGGGACACGGGTTCGAGCCCTGGTCTGGGAAGATCCCACATGCCCGGAGTAACTGGGCCCGTGAGCCACAACTACTGAGCCTACGCGTCTGGAGCCTGTGAGTCTGGAGCCTGTGCTCCGCAGCAAGAGAGGCCGCGATAGTGAGAGGCCCGTGCACCGCGATGAAGAGTGACCCCCGCTTGCCACAACTAGAGAAAGCCCTCGCACAGAAAAGAAGACCCAACACAGCCATAAATAAATAAATAAATAATAAAAAATGACTAATACTCTAAAAAAAAAAAAGATACTGATAAATGGTCAATAAATGTTAACTATTATAACTTTTCTTTCACTTTTATTGATTGCACCAGAATATTGAATGAATGAGTTTGAATGAATTGAATGAAGTCATCCAAAATATATTTGCCTTAATCCTACCTTTCCATGCTTGTTCTTAAACAATATTTTTTTACATAATTGCAGTGAAATATAGATTCAATTTAGTATAGTATCTGTTTTTCTTACTTAAAACTGTATCAGAAACCCTTTCTAGTTTCCTGCATAGTTTTTATAATTATTCACTTTCAGTGCAACTACAACTCCAGCACAAATAATTTATCCTGTTAAAAATATCATGCAAATGCCTCTTCCAAATAACAGCAAATAATTGTTAAGTGAATAAATACATAATTATTTATCATGTAGAACACATTGCTAAACTCACTGAGGAAAAGCCTGGAACTATTCAAGACAAATCCTGACCTTATGGATTTCACAGTCAATTTGAAGAAATAAGATTTGTAAATAAAAGAAACGAATAACCCAGGGCAATGGTACTAAAGTATTGTTACAGGAATTTGGTGGAGGAAGAGATTGCTGTAGGCTTTGGAGAGGGTTCAAATAAGTTTGTCTTTGAAAGATTGGAGCTGTACCAGCCCATGCAATACCATTACCATATGGGGCTATGGAGTACTGGAAATGTGTCCATCTGAATTGAATGTGCTATAAGTGTAAAAAAAAATCAAGTTTCAACAAGTTTCAGTTAGAAAAAAATTAATTAGAATGTATTTTTACTAACTGCATTGATTATATGTTGAGACAATAATATTGTGGATATGTTGGAATAAAAATTGAATTATTAAAATAAATGTTTCCCGTTTCTTTTAACTTTTCAAACAGTGGCTCTCATTATATTTCTATTAGGCAGTGCTGGATTAGAGGAACAGATTGACAGGTCAGTAGAGGTGAGATGAAGGTTTCTAGTTACTTGAACTAGTTATTTAACTTCCTTAGGATTGCAAATACAAAGGTAGAACAAGGTGATGTTACAGACAGGTTGAAGCCAGTTTGGTGTTGCATGACTCTTAGGTCCTTTTCAGTGGATAACAGTAGTCATAACAAAGACTGCCAAGGTGTAGACACTCCTCCACTACCTTCTTACCAACTTATAATGCAAGAAAGTCTCAGACCAAATTCTACCCATAGACATTCATTATAACAAATTCTTTAAGCTCTATGAAATCCAGCTCTGTCCACCATTCCCATATGAGCATCCTTGAGGCAGACATGAAAACATTCCACAGGCAAGATTCATTCAACACTAGGAAAATAGAAATCTTCCTAATGAATGATTGGCCACAGGACCATTGAAGGATCCATCCATCCGTGAGAGTTATCACTAAGGGTGCAGAGCACAGGCCACCCTGGGAGTCATGAGATGCTCTCTTGGGATGGGTTTAAAAAAGCAGGGATTAGGAGGAGGGGTCTGTACCTATGACCGCCTCATCCCATACAGAGATGCTCCGGTGCTCTAGCATTTTCAGATTACAAAGGTAATTGTAGGTCATCTGGATAAGGAATGTCTTCATCTTACATCATTAAAAATACTTACTGGGAGTGCTTTTTATAAAAGTAAATATACTTTCTTCTAAAGCATTGGAATAGGATTGAATATATCAAGAAGGGACTTTTGCTTCTAGTGTCTTACAAGACTCGATTTGCCTCAAATGACAAAATGTACCAACAGTGGCTCACAATTACTGCCATTAGTTGGGATTTGCCAAATAACTTCTTTTTTTAATTTAATTTTTATTTTATATTGGAGTATAGCTGATTTACAAAGTTGTGTTAGTTTCAGGTGTACAGCCAAGTGATTCAGTTAGGAAGTTGGGATTAACATACACACACTACTGTATGTAAAATAGGTAATCAACAAGGACCTACTGTATAGCACAGGGAACTCTACTCAATATTCTGCAATAACCTATATAGGAAAATAATCTGAAAAAGAATGGGTATATGTATATGTATAACGGAATCAAATAACTTCTGAGGATCTGTTCTCATCTCAACCGACCTTGGGAAATCTCTTCTCCTCCTTCATCATTGCTGTTGAACTCTGTGAGGAAAACCCTTTATATTTCACTGCTGCATCAGCTTCCAATTACTGTTGCTGTTCCCCTGGCCCATCCCCCCAGGTTTCTACATTATTACTCTTCAGCATGTCAATAGGGTTGAGGTTTTCTTCAGCACTTTTCTGAACAAGAAACTTCAATTCACTGTGAGAAGCTTAATAATATTAAAACTATGCTCTCAGAGAGCACTTTTCATCTTCAAAGGGCTTAATGCTACCCATCAGGGTTCTGGTGCGGATAAGGTTTTTAAAACCCATTAGCTTTCCAAAAGCATCCCCCTGCTTCCTTGGATTCGATCATTTGCACACTTTTCCTCTGAGAGTGGCCCCAGTAACAAGGGAATCAGCTCAGCTGAGTTCCTGAAATTAAACCATCAGAAAAAATTTTCTCTAAGTCCACCTTGATCTCAGGTCCAACTTTTTACAGAAATCTCAATTTAAGCTTTTCTCAGGTACAATTTCTATCAAATTTTAGTTGGAAAGTCTCCTCATCTTGACATTCAGTCACATAAATTAGGTTATATTGGAAAGCAATGAGAATAAAAGGTTTTTTGGGGGGGCAGAAGTTAAAAATATATTTTCAGGATCTGGAATTTATGAGTATCTTTTTTTTTTAATTTTACATTTTCAAGTGAAATATAATTGATTTATAACAATGTGTAAGTTTAAGGTGTACAGTGTGTTGATTTGATACATTAATATATCTCAAAAAGTCTAGCACCATAGTGTTAGCTAACACATCTATCACATCACATAATTATCACTTCTTTTTGTTTTTGTGATGGGAACAATTAATCTAGTCTCTTACCAACTTCGTAGTTTATAATACAATATTGTTGACTATAATCACTATGCTGTGCATTAGCTCTCCAGGTGTTCTTTATCTACTTGTTCTAAGCTTGGATCCTTAAAAACATATCCCCAATGTCCCCACCTCCCAGCCTCTAAGGGATTAATATTAGAAATATATCAAGAACTCATACAACTTAATAAAAAAACAAAGAATCCAAGTTTTTTAAAAGGGGGCAGAGAAACTGAATAGCCATTTTCCCAAAGAAGACATCAAAATGGCCAAGGAATACATGAAAAGATGCTCACCATAACTAATCAGGAAAATATAAATCAAAATCACAATGAGATATTACTTCAGACCTCTTAGAAGAGCTATCATCAAGAACACAAGTAATCACATGTACTGGAGAAAGTAGAACCCTTGCACATTGTCGACAGAAGTGTAAATTGTACAGTTGATGTGAAAAAACAATATGGAAGTTCTTCAAAAACTTAAAAATAGAACTACCCTGTGATTCAGAGATTCCACTTCTGGATATATATATATATCCCCCAAATGAAAGCAGAATCTTGAAGAGATATCTGGCTCCCATGTTTCTTGCAGCACTATTCACTATAGTGTACCTATGGAAGCCAAGTGTCCTTCAACAGATGAATGGATCAAGAAACAGTAATATGTATAATGGAATATTATTCAGCCATGAATAATGAAGATAATCTTGCCATTTGGGACAAAATAGATGAACCTTGAAGGCAATATACTAAGTGAAATAATTCAGACAGAAAAAGACAAATACAATATGAGTATCTTAATTGAAGAGGTAAGTTTATATTTTAAAGGTTGTAATTAAGGATCTTTATAAAATCTGAATTAAATATTTTGTTGTGACTTCCAATTATCTTTCATCTTCATATATTATACTATTGCTTGTATAAAGAGGTCATTTCATCATGCTGAATAACTAAGGAATGATATACATCACATAGACCAGGAATGTGTTCTATCGCCCTTGGAAAATGGACTACACCTAACTTATACTATGGTGATGCTGTCACACGGAAAGAATTTTAAGATTCTTTTTGAAAGACTTATTTTTCTAATACTAGTTAATGAACTCAAAGGTTAAAATGAAAACCTTTATGAAAAGGCTCCCTGTCTGTCCTGCAATGCCCAGACCTCTCCTTTTTTCATCTAGAGTTTTCTTGCCTTCTTGCTGAATTCTGCTTCTGTACCACAGCAGTCAGAGCACCAACATGAGAATCAGACAGTTTTGATTCTCACACAGATCATCTGTGATTTTGGTAGGTTACGTAATTTCTCTAAGCTTAGGGTCTCCCCACCAGGGGATTTGGGGTGATCATGTTCACCTCGTAGTTTTATTGTGCATGGAAGAATATTTAAAGCATGTGTTAACAGGTAGGGGCTCTTATTATATCTAGTGTCTAAAATATCATATTTGTTTAAAAATGTTTATAGACTTGAATTGTAGACCTGTAGGCAGTGTTCAATTCTACACCCATATTATTTTGTTACTATATGGGTAAAACGATTTCTAAATTTCTTTTTCTATAAGTGCCACTAATTTACAGATTACTTACAGGTTGTAGCCCTAGCATACAGATCAATACAAATTATATCCCCCAAATATATTCACTACATTCCTACAGAAAATTTAATATGAGTTGTAGTTAAGTTTCTAGGATAGGTCATATGAATCTGTATCTAAGAAATAGTTTAAATCATTTTAATTTATCTCTGTGGACCAAATCCCTTAATCCTGAGAACCCTGGGTTACTCTGAACATGAGTCCCTTTGAGGCTTAGCTGACCTGCTAACTTCTGAGCCTTCGTGGACTTTGCTATCCTCCTTGTGACCATGAGTACAGTGAAGGGCTACAGAGAAATTGCGAGAAGAGAACAGAGAAGTGAGAGAAAATGTCAACAGAACACCAACAGGAAGAAATTTGAAGACCTTTGAGGAAGGGCCTGAACAAAAGCAGCACTGATTTATGAAGATTATATAGTACACCCATGATCCTGTTCACAGCAGCATTAGCCACAATAGCCAAATTGTGGAAGCATCCCTAGTGTTCATCGAAGGATGAATGGATAAAAAAAATGTGGTGTACACATACAATGGAATATGATTCCACCTTAGAAAGCAAAGAAATCCTGACACATGCAACAATATGGTGGAACATTGAAGACACTATGCTAAGTAAAATATGCCAGTCACAAAAAGACAAATACTGTATAATTGTACATTTATCAGGTACCTAGAGTCGTCAAATTCATAAAGATAGAAAGTAGAAAGGTGATTGCCAGGGGCTGAGGGGAGTTGATTTTTCTTTTAATAAAATTATTTATTTTATTTATTTATTTTTGGCTGCGTTGGGTCTTCGTTGCTGTGCACGGGCTTTCTCTAGTTGCAGAGAGCAGGGGCTACTCTTCATTGCGGTGCGCAGGCTTCTCATTGCAGTGGCTTCTCTTGTTGTGGAGCACAGGTTCTAGGCATGAGGGCTTCAGTAGTTGTGGCACGCAGGCTCAGTAGTTGTGTCTCACGGGCTCTAGGGCATAGCCTCAGTAGTTGTGGCAGATGGGCTTAGTGGCTCCGTGGCATGTGGGATCTTCCCCGACCAGGGCTCTAACCCGTGTCCCCTGCATTGGCAGGGGGATTCTTAATCACTGTGCCACCAGGGAAGCCCTGATTTTTAATGGGTACAGAGTTTCAGTTTTGCAAGATGAACCGTGTTCTGGAGATTGGTTGCACAGCAATGTGAATGTATTTAACAGGACTGAACTGTAAACTTAAAAATGATTAAGATGGTAAATATTAGGTTATGTGTATATTACCATAATTTTTAAGAAGTGAAATAAATGGATTATAGTATTAAGGAAATCTTAAGTGGGGAACAATTTTTTTTTGTTTGTTTTTTAGTATTAGCGCCTCTAGAGTTATGGAGATCTATGTAACACCATATAACAAGGAAAGAACCAGATGACTTGACACTTCTGCTCCAAAGTGTCCAGGGGGACTATGCAAACAGGTCATTTATTTTGATTGTCAACACCCTTTGAGACCCCTGGGAATGATTAATGTTGCCTTGGCTGGGACATGGGATTTACTCCTAAAAGCTCTTTAGTGGGTAAGTATATTAATTTGCTAGGTCTGCCGAAACAAAGTACCACAAACTGGGTGATTTAAACAGCAGAAATTTAATGTCTCATAGTTCTGGAGGCTGGAAGTCCAGAGCAATGTGTCGGCAGGGTTGGTTCTTTCTGGTTGTTTGCTGGCACTCTTTGGCATTCCTGATCTCTGCCTTTGTCTTTACATGGCATCCTCCTTATGTGTATGCCTGTGTCCAAATGTCCCCTTTTTATAAGGACCCCAGTCATATTATTTTAGGGGCCCACCTTATACCAGTATGACCTCATCTTGTTACTTCTGCAACCACCTTATTTTCACATGATAAAGTACTGGGGGTTGGGAGGGTTAGGACTTCAACATATGCATTTTCAAGAGGACACAATTCAACCTATAACATAAGCAATACACACAAAGAGATGAAATAGCTTCTGGGAAACTACTCAAGTCCCAGGGTCCATGTAATTTTTGAAAATTAGTGAAGTAAAGCATATAATACAGTAAAAATGTATTCCCAACAAAGTAGATAATATAATGAAACTTTATTTCCAAAACTTCACCAGCTAAACATCACTCATTTTCATGATTTTAAACGTTTCCAAGTGGTTCTCTACCTTCTCCCAAGTAGTCACTGTGTTCAGATGAGCCACTCCATGTCCATCTCAAACACGTTTCATGAATGTCCAGTAAACTCGCTTGATCCTGTTAAGAAAGGTGGAACTGGGACTTCCGGGTGCTACAGGTTATGTGTTCGGTTTCTATAAAGCTGATTCCAGATACATCCAAATAAGGGGGCTCTCGTTAATTTGAAAACATTTTTTGGTACCCATGCATAACAAGATACTGGATTCTAATGAAAGGATTCAAACTGAATAATGTTCTTTCCATCAGAATCTTAATAATATCTGCTCTCTGCCTCTGTGATTGCATTTGGCATCTCTTCTTACCCATCAATAAAGCAAATTATTTCCTGAAGTAGTTTCACCGGCGTTTAAGTCCAGAAGCCCCTTCTAACTGTAGTTAAATAATGTGTTCTGGGGCAGAGAGAGAAGCCCTTTCATCTGGTAAGGTCCAAGTATCACATATGGCAGCGGTCCCCAACCTTTCTGGCACCAAGGACCGGTTTCGTGGAAGACAATTTTTCCACGGTCGGGGTGGGGAGGTGGGGGTGGGGGATGGTTCAGGAGGTAATGCGAGCGATGGGAAGCGGCAGATGAAGCTTTGCTCGCTCACCATCGCTCACCTCCTGCTGTGCGGCCCGGTTCCTAACAGGCCTCCAACGGGTACCGGTCCAAGACCCAGGGGTTGGGGACCCCTGACATACAGGAAGGTTTTATTACCTGGGTGCTTCCTGAACCCAGGAGAGTGGATATGGCATCCAAAGTGTTTCATAAAACATCTTCCAGAAAGTCACTGAAAAAACAGAAGCAAATAAATAGGAAAAAAATTATCGACTATTTCAAAATAAAATTATCCCTAAATACATGAATAAATATTCTTCCTCAATACATATGGAGATAAGTAGTATACCTTTTAGAGATTCTGAGGAAATTGCCCCTCATCAGTGGAAGAGGTATAGGTAAATGAGTTATTATAATCATACAATAATACATTTTCTTTGACTTTATTGTGCATTAGGTTTCCAGGGGACAGGGCTTCACTGTGCAAATGCCCAGGAAATAAGGACCCTAGAGAATGGACCTCTTTATGAGGAGGAGGACTAAAGTGCTGTAGTTGGGCTTTGCCAGACCTTGGAGGCATAAAACCCATCCTGAATTCAAAGGAGTCCCGTAATTTGGCTCTACAATCCAGGGTCTTTTTTCCATCCATCGTATTATTAATGAAAAGCTTCAAAAACGATATATGTGTTCCTGTTAATGTCAAGCTTAGTAGTTAATTATTAATGTATGTATTGTCCCCAAATGCCTCTCACTGAGCCTTGTACATAATAGTTGCTCAAGAGAGAGTTGTTTAATTTCCTGGCTCTGACCTGTGGCACCCCCAGCGGGAGTGTAGCTAAAGCGTCTCTCCATGAGACACACCATCTAATTGGCCAGCCCCTGAGTCGACAGAATCTTGAATGCAAATATCTCTAATAGTGTTTAGAACATACTACAGCAACAGCAAGAAGAAGCTGAGAGTGACTGACCCCAATGCATGGAATAAGATTGATGGACAGTTTTCTATGTAGTTATCTAAATTATGGAGAGAGATTAGGTAGATGGATAGGCATATGTGTGTAGAAATAAAACAATTAGAATTAATGAAAGCCTATCTACCTATTCCTTTTCCTTCTCTCCAACTATCTATCCATCTGTTCTAGGAATACAATCGTTATAAATTCTATACAGTGGTGTTCTGGTAGTGAGTTTTAATTCTTCCGAAGGAACTGGCTCAATGGGTCTATTAGTTTGCTAGGGCTGCCATAACAAAGTGCCACAAAACAGGTGACTTAAACAGCAGAAATTTATTGCCTCACAATTCTGGAAGCTAGAAGTCCAAGATTAAGTTTTTGGCAGAGTTGGTTCCCTCTGAAGTTTGTGAGGGAGAATTGTCCCATGTTTCTCTCTTGGCTTCTGGTGGTTTGCTAGCGATCTTTGGTGTTCCTTGGCTTATTGAAGCCTTGTCGCAATCTCTGCTTTCCTTGTCACAGGGTGTTCTCCCTGTGTGCATCTGCCTCTGGGTCCAAACTTCCTCTTTTGATAAGGACACCACTCATTGAATTAGGGACCCACCCTACTTTAGCCTGACCTCATCTTAACTATGTAATTCCATCTGCAATGACTCTATTTCCAAATAAGGTCACATTCTGAAGCACTAGAGGTCAGAACTTCCACATATGAGGGGCTTTTTGGTGGGGAACACAATTCAACCCATAACACCAGGGATGCTTAAGAAAAGTGTCTTTGTTCACCTTTCCTATGCTTCCCAGATCCCATTAGACCTTCTCTGTTTGTCTCATACTGGTCTCGTCTTGCGTAAAAGTGCCTTGGGATGGCTGCTACTTTGTATCAGAAACTTTATTGCAAATGGTAGTTCTTGGGCCAGGCAAAGACCAGGTTTTAAGAGCAGCCTTCACTGGCTCTGGGGGAAGGAGGGTGCCGCTCAGCCAGGACGGCCATGATGCCTGGGGGTCCACCACCAGCTAAGTGTCAGGTGTGAGAGCCCTGCTTGCTGTCGTCCTCCGCTCTGCTGCCTGATGTCGTGGTGGGCAGTGGCCACAGGAGGAAAGTAACTGCCAGATTGAACTGGAAGGGCACCTTCGCTGCCCAGAAACACATCTGACAGGCATCCTGCGAACCATCACTGATCTGCCTCTGGGGACTTTATCACGTTCTGCGTGAATGCTGTTTGATAACACCACCAAGTTGAGCACTACCCTTTGGTTTAGACATTCAAAAATAAGTTTCTCATTCCCTCTACAGCAGGAATGCCAGCTTGTCATTATGAAGATAAATAGAGAAATTGGGAAATTTCACAAACCTAGGTTAAAGTGTCATTGGGTTTCCCTTTATCTATGCAACTTAAGGCCCGGTCACAATTTTAAAAATTTCTCATATTTCATGTTCTTCCCCAAAGGTTAGACTAGCTAGATATTATAGAAGTTTATTTTTCATTAGTCATTTAGATAATAGCATTTATTAAGCTCACACTAAGTTAATCATTAAACAGCAGAATTTTAGTTACCAAGAATCCTTGGGGGAGAAGTCAATTTAAAGAGTGGAATTTCTGGATGATTGAACATTATCACTATCAGCAGTAAAGCTTAAATAAATCAGAAAATAAATAACCTTTGGATATGATATTTTCCCTGACTAAAATCTATGTTTTGCTACTTACCTTAAAAGCTATTTACCTTTAACTTCTGTTGAAAATATGTTCATCAGTATGAAAATAAACTTTTGTTCTGAATTTTGTTATAGCCATTACCACAGACTCTGTCAAAAAATATGACTATTTGTCCCTACACTAAAAAGTCACTAAAATCACCCAAAACTGCTCTTATGAAACCTCATATTAGAGTCTGAGTTTTTAAAAATTTTTATTGGAGTATAGTTGATTTACAATGTTGTGTTAGTTTCAGGTGTACAGCTGAGTCAGTTATATATATATAACTGACCATTCGAGTATTGAATAGAGTTCCCTGTGCTATACAGCAGGTTCTTATGCTATCTATTTTATATATAGTAGTGTGTATATATCAGTCCCAATCTCCCAATTTATCCCTCCCACCCCTTATCCCCTTGTAACCATAAGTTTGTTTTCTACATCTGTGACTCTACTTCTGTTTTGCAAATAAGTTGATTTGTACCCTTTTTTTTTTAGATTCCAATACAAGCAATATCATATGATATTTGTCTTTCTCTGTCTGACTTCACTCACTATGACAATCTCTAGGTCCATCCATGTTGCTGCAAATGGCATTATTTTGTTCTTTTTTATGGCTGAGTAATATTCCATGGTATATATGTACCACATCTTCTTTATCCATTCCTCTGTTGATGGGCATTTTGGTTGCTTCCATGACCTAAATATAAGGCTGGACACTAAACTCTTAGAGGAAAGCATAGGCAGAACACTCTCTGACATAAATCGCAGCAAGATCTTTTTTGATCCACCTCCTAGAGTAATGAAAATAAAAACAAAAATAAACAAACGGGATCTAATTAAACTTAAAAGCTTTTGCACAGCAAAGGAAACCATAAACACAACACAAAGACAACCCTCAGAATGGGAGAAAATATTTGCCAATGGAGCAACCAACAAGAGATTAATCTCCAAAATATACAAACAGCTCATGCAGCTCTATGTCAAAAAAACAACCCAATCATAAAATGGGCAGAAGATCTAAATAGACATTTCTCCAAAGAAGATATAGCAATGGCCAAAAAGCACATGAAAAGATGCTCAATATCACTAATTATCAGAGAAATGCAAATCAAAACTGCAATGAGGTATCACCTCACACTGGTCAGAATGACCATCATCAAAAAGTCTACAAACAATAAATGCTGGAGAGGGTGTGGAGAAAAGGGAACCCTCCTGCACTGTTGGTGGGAATGTTAACGGGTACAGTCACTATGCAGAACAGTATGGGGGTTCCTTAAAAAACTAAAAATAGAACTACCATATGATCCAGCACTCCCACTCCTGGGCATATATCCAAAGCCAACCATAATCTGAAAGGATACATGCACCCCAATGTTCCTTGCAGCACTATTTACAATAGCCAAGACATGGAAGCCACCTAAATGTCCATTGAGATATGAATGGATAAAGAAGATGTGCTACATATATACAATGGAATATTATTCAGCCATAAAAAAGAATGAAATAATGCCATTTGCAGCCACATGGATGGACCTAGAGATTATCATGTTAACTGAAGTAAGTAGAAAGAGAAAGACAAATATCATACTATATCACTTATATGTGGAATTTAAAATATGACACAAATGAACTTATTTACGAAACAGAAACAGACTCAGAGACATAGGAAACAAACTGATGGTTACCAAAGGGGAATCGTAGGGGGGAGGGATAAATCAGGAGCTTGGGATGAACACACACACACACACTACTATATATAAGATAGATAACCAACAAGGACCTACTGTATAGCATAGGGAACTCCACCTAATATTCTGTGATAACCTACATGAAAAAAGAATCTAAAAAAGAGTGAATATATGTATATGTATAACTGAAGCACTTTGCTGTACACTTGAAACGAACTCAACATTGTAAATCAACTGTAATCCAGTAAAATTAAAATATTTTTTAAAAAAAGAACTTACTGAAAATATTATATTTGGTAAAAGCAACTGTACTCTACAAATTGGGAATTTATACCTTTTTTCTCTAGTATTGAGAGGTCTACCTCACGTACTCTTTCCCTTGGTAAGAAAACAGCTGATCTTACTGGTGAGTTTAGGGAAAGAACACAGCATTCATTGGTCTCTTTTTCAGGAGAGGCTGCTCCCAGCTCCTCCAGTGGTCAGTGGTTGGCTCTGCCCATAGCAGGAGAACATTATAGTCACCGAGGGAAAGTCAACCTTGTGAGGAAATTATTCAGCAGCCTAATACGGCCTTACATCTCCCATCTAGCTTTATCAATATGTAAACTGATGTTTTTCATCTCCACTAGTTCATTTTGTTTCTCAGTTGGCTTTGATTTGGGGCAGGGGGGCTGGCACATATACAGGAATGCTTATTTATCTCCCTCAAACCCCAAGAATAAAGGTCAGTAGGAGGATGAGGGTTTGCCCATCAGGTTTTGCTAAGATATTTTAGTAGTTCAACTTTTATTAATGGTATCATGCAGCAAAGATAACATAACTGCTCTTGGATTACTTCTGGGAGATAACTGACAAAAAGAAAATTCATATTTGTAATTCTTTCATCATTTTTAAGTAAACTCTGTTCCATCAGTATTTATATAGTTTCTTTTTTTTTTTCTGTTCTGGAAAATATTTGCCAAATTTTAGAAGGATGCCTTTATAGAAATATTGCTTAGTTCCAGAATCATACAGACATAGGTTACAGGAAAAGAATTACAAAGTTTGAACTCATCTAGACCTACTGGGGAAGAACCACAACCTGGCATAATAATTGTTTGCATAAATATCCTGCAAGCCACATATGGGGTCTTTACTACATAACTGTAGACAACTTGGATTTCAAAACATTTTACCACATTCTCTTTTCAGGATACAAAGTTGAAACAGTTGGCTCTTTCACTAAAAATGGAAAAAATGATAAATTTATCAAAGTCCACACTTGAAGCTTTTTATTATATTTAAGGGCCATTATTCTATTAAAAGAAAATTTCTTACAAATGGTCATTTAATTTAATCAAACGTCATTATTATAAAATTGAAAAATGTGTATAATTTTTCCTTCAAGTTTGAGATACTGCATACTAATGACTTTCCAGATATTGAATCTTCCCTGTTTTTCTCAAATAAGTCATTTGTGATCAAGGCATATTATTTAAAATATATGGTTGCATTTATTAGCCAATATTCTACGTGGGATTTCCATATGTACATTCTTAATTGAAATATGTCTTTGGTTTTGGTTTTAGTTTGGGGGCTAAGAATAGGTTTTTGGTTCAAGTATTATGTTTGCTTTGTTAGGCTGAATTGTGAATCATACCACTTGCTATATTCTGAAACAATTTAATGGTACATAAATTTTCTTTGAAATATTTAAATAATTCACTTGTAAAAATCTGAAGTATTTTATGTAGACTATTTGATAAGTGTTTAAATTTGATCCTTGGTGATTAGTCCATTCATATTAAATACTTCATACTGAAGCAGTTTGGTATTGCATACCATTGGGCCTGGTATTTTGTAATAGTAGTAACTTTCTTTATGTATTTATCATGTTCTCTTTGCTTTACCATTTGTTTCTCCTCTAGTTAGATTTTCCAAAGTTTGTTTACTTTTTCTCCCAAAGAACCATATTTCATTATTTTCTAAATATTCGACTCCTAGATTAATTAATCCCATAATTTTCCATTACAGTACTTCTTCTGAAATAACTATAAATGTCTGTATTTATATAAGTAGCAGATGTTTAAAGAAAGTTTTCTATAATGTGTATAAGACAAAGTATTTTACGTAATATTGTTTCTGTTTGGAGTCTCTAATGAATCATTAAACTCTCAAACCTCCTCTTTATTGTAAAGCAATTCTCAGTCTGAAAGGGAAGAGAGACATACAAACAAAAAACTATAACACAGAGCTTCCGTGGTGGCGCAGTGGTTGAGAATCTGCCTGCTAATGCAGGGGACAAGGGTTCGAGCCCTGGTCTGGGAAGATCCCACATGCCACGGACCAGCTGGGCCCGTGAGCCACAACTACTGAGCCTGCGCGTCTGGAGCCTGTGCTCCGCAACAAGAGAGGCCGCGACAGTGAGAGGCCCGCGCACCGCGATGAAGAGTGGCCCCCGCTTGCCGCAGCTAGAGGAAGCCCTCGCACAGAAACGAAGACCCAACATAGCAATCAATCAATCAATCAACCAATAAATCTTTAAAAAAAAAAACAACTATGACACAGATAACGGATAATTAGCATATTCACTAATAAGTATGTTCCAGAGAGATACAGAGGGGATTACAGAAACTCAGATCTAGGACTGGGGGAGTCAGGGAAACACTCTTAGAGGAAAGTGATATTTGAGCTTGGTGCTAAAGAATGTGTAGGAAATTCAAGCAAAGCTGGGAAAGGGGAAGGGTTAAGGCATTCCAGGGAGAGAAGAGAAAAGGAACAAAAGCATAGAAATGAGAAAAGGCATTGTGTGTGCTGGGAACCATTGCCTGCCGTTGGGACCTGCTAGTGAGAAATAAGGTCAGGCAGAGAGGAAACCCTCCGATGCCCTGCTCAGGAGTTGAACTCTATCCTAAGTGAATAGGTTTAACCACAAAGGAGATTTGAAGTTGGGCAAATTTCCCTTCGGGCTGTATGGAGGATGTGTTTGAGAGACACAAGCATGGGAAACAGATGAGGTGGAGTTGAAGAGAGACTGAGAGACGAAAAAGTAGAGATTAGAAATTTTTTAAAAATTTTTATTGGGTGAGAGAGTGGCATGGACATATATACACTACCAAACGTAAAATAGATAGCTAGTGGGAAGCAGCCGCATAGCACAGGGAGATCAGCTCAGTGCTTTGTGACCACCTAGAGGGGTGGGATAGGGAGGGTGGGAGGGAGGGAGATGCAGGAGGGAAAAGATATGGAAACATATGTATATGTATAACTGATTCACTTTGTTATAAAGCAGAAACTAACACACCATTGTAAAGCAATTATACTCCAATAAAGATGTTAAAAAAATTTTTATTGGGGTATAGTTGATTTACAATGTTGTGTACAACAAAGTGAATCAGTTATACATATATCTACTCTTTTTTATTTTTATTAGATTCTTTTCCCATATAGGCTATTACAGAGTACTGAGTAGAGTTCCCTGTGCTACACAGCAGGTTCTAGAGATTAGAAAGTATTGATCGTGGCTTCAAGAAGTTTTGGGATTATAAGGAGAGAAGCAAATTGGATGGTGGCTGGTGGGAGCAAAGGTCAAAAAGGTTTGAAGGATTTTTTTTTTTTTTTCTGCACAAAGTGTAAGGGGTTTTTTTTAATTATGTGTAACACAAAGTTATTTAAGTCAGTAAATTTTTAAGGAATTTCACATGTTCTGATTCTTTCCACTGCCAATCACCTTAGTTCCTCCAAACTCATAATCTTCAAGATAAAGTAGCCCTTTCAAAAAGAAGTTATCGTGTGAGTCAGCCCTGTATAACAAATATAAAGGTAAGGGTCCATTTTCAGAGATGCTCATGTAAAATTCTGAAGCCAGCCTCCCTTCCTTTAGTAACCAGGCAACCTGTAATGTAATAAACTGTAATCTTTGGGATCCAATTTCCTCAAGCGATTTACTTTAGGACCATGTTTAGGGTCAGGCGATGGATCTGCCTGGTTCTGAATTTGACACCCTCTAAAAATGTATTAGGTTCAAATCATATTCACTCCTAAGCCATCACACCCTAGAACAGTACAGATCATTGGGATATGCCAATACCTAAGATAAAAAGTTTGTTAGGTTTTTCATAGTTTACTTGGCAGCTCTGTCTTGTAGTTCTTTCCCACAGATCTAACAGGTAGTTCTATGAGTAAAGGAAACCACACAGTTAATCTATGAGGCGTTTCCAACAGGATTTTGTTTTTTAGGAACGGAAATATATTTCTCTTCTCACATGCTGAGGAGAAGGAACTGATGGAAAAGGGGAGTTAGAAAAGAAAGAGTTGTTCTTCCCAGACGGCCTCTCCTAGAGTGGAAAGTGGTCCATCCACTTATCTCCTGTTTGTACGGTGCTTATTCATCCGTGCCCCTACGCTGTGCTCAAGCCTTTGAAGCTGGCGCTGTATGTAAGCTTTCTGTGCATTATGTTTAAAATCAGCCACTCCCTGGATGAAAGCAGATTTCTTCTGAAGATATAGATATTTAGATTGTGCTTCTGGCTTGGTGTCATAAAGAGAAATGGTTAGTTAAGGCTGATCACAAATCAGTCTGGTTCAATCGGAGTCATAAGGAGCATGCTCGCTTTAGCTGCAGCACTGCTGCCACCTGCTGGACGCCTTCAGAACAACAGCTTTTCGGCCTGCTCTTCCCGGTGTTTTCCTTCTGTACTTCTTGAGCAGCAAGACCCATTATTTAAAGTCACACGCGCACACTCACAAAAACACAATTAGATATTTATAGTTCCCTGTTTGTTAATCAGGCAGTAACTCGCTATGGGCAGCGCACCACACAGCCGCATGCTTGGGTCATCCAGACCAGCCAGCGTCCTCAACTTGGGCAACATTTCCTGGGTAATGGTTTGATTATTAAAAGAAGTACCAATGCCATAGCAAAGAAGCTATTCAGTGAATTCCTACCTTCATCCTCTAAGCCATTACCATAATAGATATTAATTTCATTTGAATTGTTTATTGTGATTACTAATGTTTGCTTCTCAGAAGCTAGCATTACTACTCTCCAATACGAAGGATAATTTATAAAGAAACACAAATTGAAGAAGATATTTTTAATTTTTAACCTACTTCCCCCACCCCCCAAGTGGAACAGTATTTGGGGGCTCTCTGACCTCTCACTTTATAATTTTGAACAATGTAAACAGTTTAGGTCATTGGTTTGAATTAGGGATAGTGAAAGATTTTTTTTTTTTTTCTAAAAGCAAAGTAGCCTTGATACACAAAAGGCATCTACTGTTTTACGTCATTTGGCAGATTTTGAGAAAGGAAATGCCAACTTCAACTGCTTAGACTTGGTTCAGTTTTCCTAATCACCCAAATGCTGGCAGCATATCCAAATTTTATTGAATTGGAACACAAAAGGGAAAAGAATTCACCTCCACTTATTCAGTACTGCTAAATACTACTTTCCTAAATTTAGCTCCATGTAATTTCAGTCTTCAAAGGTCTGTAATCCTAATACTATAATGTTTTATATTGTGAACAAAGGACTACATAATCACTGTAACCACGTCTGCAATTTTCCTACTAGTAAATGGCATTTTGATTAGCACATGGCTCCTTCCTTGGGCATTAAGAGACCAAGTAGTCATTTCTAGATCAGTACCATCCAGTAGAACTTTCTGCCATGGCGGTAATGTTATACCTATGCTGTCCAAAACAGTAGCCACTAGCCACACGTGGCTAATGGGCACTTCGATGTCCTAGTGCAATTAGAACTACTAGCACGTAGCACTACTACTAAGTGTGGTAGTGCTGCTGAGGGACTCCATTTTTAATTGGATTTACTTTGAATTAAGTAAACATAGAGAGCCAGTTGTGGTAGTAGTTACCATACTGGAGAATGCAGTTCTAGTTCTAGATGGTACAAATAACTTGGTCAATGGGTCAAAATTTTTCTCCTAACATCCAACTGATCAATGTTACTTTGTAGGTTAAAGCTTGCTCAACTATTTTAAGTGCATTTACTCAGAAAATGTCGTCTCAGAATTAAACTTTTTTTGTTGTAATATTTTTTTTTTAATTGAAGTATAGTTGATTCACAATGTTGTGTTAGTTTCAGGGGTACAGCACAGTGATTCAGTTATACAGAGATATATATTCTTTTTCAGATTCTTTTCCCTTATAGGTTATTACAAAATATTGAGTACAGTTCCCTGTGCTATATAGTAGGTCCTTGTTGGTTATCTATTCTATATATAGCAGTGTAGATATATTAATCCCAAATTCCTAATTTATTCCTCCCCCCTGCTTCCCCTTTGGTAACCATAAGTTTGTTTTCTATGTCTGTGAGTCTATTTCTGTTTTGTAAAGAATTCGTTTGTATCATTTTTTTTTGACTCCACATATAAGCGGTATCATATGGTATTTGTCTTTCTCTGTCTGACTCACTTCACTTAGCATGATAATCTCTAGGTCAATCCATGTTGCTGCAAATGGCATTATTTCATTCTTTTTTATATCTGAGTAATATTTCATTGTATAAATGTACCACATCTTCTTTATCCATTCACCTGTGGATATTTAGGTTGCTTCCATGTCTTGGCTATTGTAAATAGTGCTGCAACGAACACTGGGGTGCATGTACCTTTTCAAGTTAGAGTTGTCTCCAGATATATGCCCAGGAATCCCTCTGGGTCTTTCTAAAGCTCACCACTGGCACCCCCAACCCATGCCTTCCTACCTCTTTATACTGATGATTCTTTGTTGCTCTTTGGTCCTCCCATCCATTTGCTGCTTTTGCCCATTGACCTCTGTGTTCTACACATTCTCCCCGAATTATCCCATTCACCTCATGGCTTTAATTCCCATTTCTCTGCTGTTGATTTTTTAATCTGTATCAGCAGCCCTGACCTGGCTTATGGCCCTTAGCACATATCCAACTGCCTAGTGGATATCTCTACTTGGGGGCCTCCAACAAAATACTCAAAACTGAATTGCGTTCTTCTAAGTGGGCTCTTTGAATAGGCTATATTACAGCCAATTAGTTACCACGGCAGGTACGGAGCTCCTTCACTGTCTCCCATGTAATCCATCACCACATTCTATTAATTTTAGCTCCTGATAATTCTCAAATCCATCTCCTTTTTCTCCATCTTTGTGATTACTGCCCTGTTCAATCTTTCATCATCTCTCTCCCAGGGCAGCAGCCTTCTCAATGGTTTCCTTATTTTGTCTGCCTCAAATCCTTTCTCCACACAGCCATGTCTTTTTAAAGACAGCTTCTCCATTTAACACCCTCCGATGGCTCCCGAGTCGCCTAAGGATCAAGTCCAAGCCTCTTGCATTGTGTCTTGCAATGTTTCCATGACCTGCTCCACCAGCTAACCAGCCCTGACTCTTAGCCGTCTGGCCTCATGCTTTGCCCTGCCATGATTGCAACTGCTTGTAACTCCCTGGAATCCTCAGTGCCTTTCTCTTCTTTTTTTTTGAACCTCTGAGGGTTTATTCATTCGGCTCCCACCCTTGGAACTTTTGTCTGCCATCCCCATCCCAAGACACATGTCCCATTTCCTGGCTATTTTCTCCTTATTCAGGCGCAACTCAGACAGCCTTTCCTCTAAGAAGGCTTCTTTCAATTCCCAGGCTAGACAACATCACCCTACTCAGACTTTTTGCATGTCTTATTTTTGCAATTATAGTGGTTGGTTTTCTCACTCAGCTACTTGAAAGCAAGGATTTTGTCTTCTCCAATGATTGCACCCAGTAGATGGTCAAAATTTTTATCAAGCTTTTAAATGAAACTCGTGATCCCATTGTAAGAACTGGTTCTCTCATCATAGTAAGTGTGTAGGAAGTGGAGGGTGAGTTTATATGGAAGAAAATTATATGGCAGCTCTGGATAGGACTTTCTTGTATTCAGATTGCCCCAGCCTCTCTGTATCAACTGCCCAGTCATGACAGATTTCTTTACAAAATCATCCCATGTGACCTGTATCTCATCCCAAATGTCTGCTATGAAAATCACCATTTAAAGTCAGTTCTACCAATAGTGCTGGTGAGGGAATATCAAAGACATTCATTATGGAAGAGGAATTTGCAAGGTTTGCCTTTGAAAATGTGATTCAAAACTTGATTATGAGAACTTAACCTTGACCTTACCTGCACCTTGCCAGGTTTGGCAATGCATAGTGGATGGATTCCTCCTGACTCAGGACCAAACCCAGCACAGGAATCACTGGGCTAGCTCAGAGTCTGGAAGCTTCCTGGCCTGCTTCCACTGTTCACCCTGTGGCCCTCTGTGCTAAACTTCACATCCAAACCCGAAATCCACACTCTGTACACAGATCTCCAGCCCCACAGACACCATTCACAATTCTCAAATCAGCCTCGCTGTCAAGAATGGTGAATTTCTCTTCTAGATCCGAGGTCAAAATAGTTAAAGCTTTTCTAACCCTAAGGCATTATATTTAGAGAATCAGTTCTTTCATCAAGGAGGGACGCTAATTAAAAGAGGGATGTGATTTTTCCACTGATTTCATTGAATTTAGTTTTTCCTCAGGCATGGGGCTTTCACATTTACAAATTCTTACATTGTATTTATATTTCAAACAAGGCAATTCCTTAAAGCAAACTTAAAGCTCTCAGATTTTACAATCACACTACAACTGTGAGCTAGTACTGTGCTTAATCATGACCCTATGTGGCTATATTCACACCCAGCTGTTTGGGGGAAGTTTGGGCAAAATCATTGACATTTTAAAAAGTCGTTCCAGAGTGAGAGACACTTGCATACATACAGCAAATAGTTATAGATTGTTTTGAATCACTAAGCTTCTCAAAAAAATTTTATAATCCAATCAATTAACAAAGTATTCTCTTTGATTTATTATTTAAAAAGTAGACTGCTTAAAAATTGCATTTGGAAACCTGTTAGTTTTCTTCTTACTCACCCCAAGGAGCTTTCGTCAGAATTCTACAAAATTAGAATGCCATAAAGCAGAACTCTCATGAAATCATTCCTTTCGAATGTAGTATATATTCAAGGTAGATCGGTTACAGTAGGTGAATTTGCAACATTAATCTCTCATTTAAAAACTCTATAACCAAGAGACTTCCCCGGCAGTGCAGTGGTTAAGACTGCACCTTCCAATGCAGGTTCGATCCCTGGTCGGGGAGCTAAGATCCCACATGTCTCCAGGCCAAAAAACCAAAACATAAAAAAAAAAAAACCAGAAGGAATATTGTAACAAATTCAATAAAGATTTAAAACAAAAACAAGAACAAAGAAACTCTGTAACCAAGAACAAGAAGTTACTTAGCACAAAGATTTGGTGAAGTTGCTCTTTTTTCAAGAGAGAAAAACTAGCTTAGACTCCATGCCCCTTTGCCACAGCTGTAAAATATAGCTTTATAGAAGAGAGAGAAAGGCACAAAGCAGAATCAATCCCTTAATTATTCTTCCTTTTCCAATTAGGAAAATAGAAATTCTTTCCACTTGACCCATTTCTTCCACTTGTTGAAATTGGACCCCTTTGAAAAATTCTTTTTTTTTAATCTGCAGGTTTCTGTGCAGTTTTATAAATCTAACTGTGATACAGGTTTTGACTTAGCTCATATTTGTTAAGGTGTTTGGCCTTTAAATTCTGAATACAACTTTTTAAAGCATATTACATAGGTCTTAGGTAACATGCACACACAAGTTCTCCACACCTCACAGCCTGCCTAAGCCCTAGAAACATTTTTGAAAATGTTCTGTCCTTCCTTGTAAGGGAGGATCAATGCTCCCACTTCCTTCCACTTGGAGGAGATTAATTGGTGTAACTCCCAGCCCTTCCTTCAGTTTCTCCCCTGGATGGTAGAAGCCACATCTGGTTAATAAGTATCAACTTTGAGGAGGAGTATTTCCGGAAGGATAAACAGGATGTGCTTGGTTTAGTCCTACCTTCTCCTCTTGGAGCGGGGTTGTACAGCAAGCTCTCACCTTCCTCTGCCCCTCCAAGGATCAGTACTGCCCTTGAACCCGGTTGCACATTTGGCCACCAAACTAAGCTCTATTCTCCAACTTTGCCTTTGCCATAATATGCTTTATGTCTCACTTGGTGTTTTATTTCTCACCTTATTCAGATCTCAAGCTGAGATAAAGTGTGTGTTTTTAATATTTTAGGTCCTGTCAGATACTCCACTACTGGGTGCATGAATCAGAAACACTGAAACCTATAAAGACAAGAGTGGAATTCGGGAGAGAAGTTGCTAGAAGAGGAAGAAATCATGGCTTTGGACGTCAGTGCAGGTGTTTTGACCCTCACAGTTTCCACAGGCTTATCTCAGGTCAGTTGGTCTTTGAAAATTGCACAGTGGCCTCTGCAGGAATCTTTATCATACTGAGAGCCTCAACACAGGACAACTTTATGTGCAAGAAATCACTGTTTGTACAGAAGTAGGACTTCACTCTGAGGACTTGAGAAGATGGTGCTCAGGACTTGGTGGCCTTATTAAATATGTGCTTTCTGGGAGTTTCATTAGCTTCTTGATCCACCAGGCACGAGTTTCTGGCATACCACCTGTGTCCATCCAAGGCCCAGGCTACTCTTTGCATTCTTGAGAAACATAGTTCATTCTTCCTCTTTTTAAAATTTAGAGAGTGATCTATACTTTAAGTAACTTTGAATGGAGTATAATCTATAAAAATATTGAATCACTAGGTTGTACACCTGAAACTAATATAATATTGTAAATCAACTATACCTCAATAAAAAATAATAAAAATTAAAATGTTTTGTCTTCTTTCTTTTGTTCAACATTTCCATAATATTCATCTATGAAGTGGCATGTAGCTGCAGTTCATTTATTTTCTTTGCTCTTTAATAGTTCATTGTGTAAACATCCCATAGCTTACTTATCCATTCCATTTTCTATGATTTTGATATGGTTCTCACCTATCAGATTTTTAGCAGGGGAATAACATGATAAAAGTAATGTTTTAGGGAAAGGAGTCAACAGCCAGTGTGACAGAGGAGTTGGAGAGAAGAGAAAAGCAACACATGTTAATTGAGTGTTTTCATGTGCCAGACACAGTGCAAGGTACCCTCACTTACAAGCAGGGGCAAAACCAAAGCCCCAGGAAGCTGGTTCTGGTCGCAGTACACTTGAGCTCCATCAAGAGCTTTGACTTGAGTTTCTTTCTTGCAGCATATAGCACACAGGGGCGGACCAAGAGATCTGCTGTCACGGCCCTGGGTTCCAGGACTGGCTTCTCCACTTTCTCTGGTGCTTAATATCAAAATGAGACTGATGGCCCCGCCCTCCTGGGATTGTTGTGACAATTAGGTAAAATCATGCTTTCATCGGCATGCCATGAGTGAGGACACTCAGAAAAGTTAAGCACTTTTATTCCATTTCTACTCTGGCCCTTCAATCCCCACTTCCCTGTCCAGTGAGAGTTGCTGAAATGCCTACCCTTGAAACTTCAAAAAAACAAAATACGGTGCAAAAGTGCACCAGAGCACAGGGCAAATAAAGTCCCTGATACAACTCTCAATAAAGACCATATAATTTTCAATTCTGTATCTTCATGGCTGTGACTTCCTATTGTAGATACACAGGATCTACATAGGATTACCGGGTTATGTACTTTTGCAAACAAATCAGCATGTAAGAACCAGGATTTATATCTCTCCATCTCCCTTCAAGCTCGAAGTGAGCAGTTTGGCTAAAGATACGAATTATCTTTGACTCTAAAGTTCTCCTCCAAGATGACAACATAACAACCCATTAACATCCAATAAAATCAGTGGAAACTCTTCACCAAATAACTCTTTGAACCACTGAGCAACACTCCTTAAATATATGTACCATCATTGGACTTGCTCTAAATAGTTAAATTAGGTCCAAGTCACAGGGATGCTGGTCTTTTTTAGAAGAAAGTTAGCACAGAGATTACAGTTACAAGATGTAAATACATTTTTTTGGTCACCATCAGCAAAATTTTTGACAAGTATAGACCTAGCCCATTTCTAATCAGAAGGAACCTTAATTTGGGAATCAACATGTTCATCTTTTCAGTATGACAATATTTATTTCTAATGTTCACATGCCTGCAGAATAGTTTGGGGCAGTGAGCAGAACAGAATGCTAGGGAGATGTTCAGAACTGCCTAGAAGCTTAACTATGAACCTGGTAGGTCTCTATGAGGAGATACCTGTTGGTTTCTTGGCCTGACCAAAATTGCTACCTATTTTGAGCTGATAACATATACCGCTATAGCATGCCTATTAATAATCTGAAGCTCTTTAATGCATTTTGCCTGACCCAAACAACATCTTCAGTCTTACAGAAAAATTTAACATTCTAGGCTTCACCCTTTCAATCTGAAAGAGATAATCCATCTCACTAGGTTACCTGGTTTACAACAAGAGAATGAGACTTTCAGCAAATATGGTTTCTCATGTACAACAATAAATAAATAAATGTGTGAGTCCTAGGTCAATCCTTCTCACATGCAAGAATATCAAAGGAAGGGGAAAAAGAGAATAAAGTAAATTCTTGTTTAAATTAGGGCTGATTTCTAAATCACAGCAGATGGTAAACGAAGGGGAAGAGGTGACTCATCGTACTTATTTAGAGAAAACCAGTGAACAGACTATTATCCATCCTCTTATGAGTTTGTTTGCCTTTGAACTAGCCTAAGATATTTACCAAATTTATCAAATTGTCCCATTGTAAAAATGGCTTAGTAAAAACAAGGGCAGGAAATCACTGTTGAGCAGTCATTATAATATAGAGAAACATGCACCCACCAAACTAAGGCCCATGAAGGAACATATTCCCAAGTGGGTTCTTTTCCATGTTACCAGTTGCCCAAGTTCACTTATGTAACTCAGTTGTCTGCAGTGCCCTCATCCACAAAACCTTATGATTTCAGCGCCATGTCAATCACGGGAACTGTGCCTCTTTATCAGTTTCTACCACTACTCTAAGCACACTAAGCATTTCATGAGATTTATGAGTCACACTCAAGAGCCTGTGGCCCTAAAATTCCTCTTGGACCACTCCCTTTCCAATCCCCTACTTCTTTTTTATTTTATTTTATTTTATTTTTTTATTGAAATATAGTTGATTTACAATGCCATGTTAGTTTCAGGTGTACAGCACAGTGATTCAGTTATATATATTCTTTTTCAGATTCTTTTTTTTTTTTAACATCTTTATTGGAGTATAATTGCTTTACAATGGTGTGTTAGTTTCTGCTTTATAACAAAGCGAATCAGTTATACATATACATATGTTCCCGTATCTCTTCCCTCTTGCGCCCCTACTTCTTATGCTAATGACGCGTCCTGCATCTCAACCCACCTCCCATCCGGTGGATGCCAGCCTACCTTGCATTCTGCTCCCCTCTTCACAATTCTCAGGTAGCTATAATGCAAAGCAATTCATCTGTCCCAAGTTCTACTTCAAGCCTAGGTTCCATCACCCATCAAGGCGTTTAGCATTCTAGTTAGAATATCCACCCTTTTTGGAAAGAATCATGTATTACAAATATTTTTGTGTGTGCCACTGAAGTACATTGACATATACAGTGGATTTCTTCATAATGTTTAGTAAGAATCTTATCCACATTGTTAAAATCTGTTTCAAAACGGTCAGCTTACATTTTTAACCCTACTTGAGTAGAAACTAAGATTTCACATACATACTTTTAATGATCAAATCTTCAAACCTAAAATTGAGTTCTTTTTATACATCATGGTAGGAAGGATAAGCATGTGTAGATGAAGGTAGGATAAAATTGGAACAAAATTATATCCTTTTAGGTAACAGAACCTAGAGATGAATAAAAACAGTAGGACGGGCAAATAGTCTCTTGAACTGAGACCACTGTATGAGGATATTAAGGTCCCATAGGAACAGTCAGCAAAGGCACTAGCTTTAAGGAAGGCTATCAATAATGTCAGCTAAGCTCTTCCCAAGCCACCCCAGTGTTTGCTTAATGGTCCCACTTACAAGCACTTATGGGGCAGAAATGGAGCATATGCAGAGGTTCGAGAACAGGGGTCCCCCGCACTAGAGCTGATCTGGATGCTGCCACTGTTGACTGTCCAGCTTGCTAGTAGCAGAGACCAATACCAGTGTCACCTGAAGGCTGATTACCATAGACTCCTTCTACCTTACAGGGAAAAAGTACATGCCCTCACTAGAGTAGATGCTTATTCTGGATATAGGTTTGCCTTTTTGCCTACTATACTTGTCCTAACACCTTCATATGTGGTACCTTATTGACCTTCCCGTTCTCCCATATAGCGTGGCTTCGAACAAAGAAACTCGTTTTATGGAAAGAGAAGAGAAGCGATGATACCACAGCCAAATAGTTTATTGTTCTTACCATTTACCTAGATAGAACTGGCCTATTGAAACCTCAGCGATAGAGCTAATTCTCTGTAAAGTTTCTCTGCAGTGTCCAACAGGATGTGGTATGTGCATAAAATAAGCAACAACGATTTGATTCTGTTTCTCCCACAGTCAGAATATGTGAGTCCAGGATCAAGCATGAAAATAGGAAGGGCTTATCTATTATACCTAATAACTTATTCACAAAATTTTTACTTCCCATCATCATACCCCTGAACTCTGGTACATTCCCACAGGAAGTAACAATTATTTCCCAACTGGAAACTAGGATGGCCACTTGGTAATTTGAGTGTCATCATTCTATAGAACAAATAGACAAAGAAGGAGATTACTGTGCTAGCTAATGTTATTGATCCCGAATAGCAAGATGAAATTTGGTTGCCACTATATAGGGACAGAAAGGGAGGGGTGTGCCTGGAGCCTAGAGGATTCTATGGGATACCCCCTGATATTTCCACATCAATTAAAGGAGACAGTGGCAACTCAATTAAGGTAGCATTGCTGAGAACTTAGATCCTTTAGGAAAGAAAGTTTGGGGTATTTAGGTAAAATATCCTAACCAGCTAAAGTGCTAACTGGATGCAAAGATAACAGGAAAAGGTAATTATAAATGTAAACTGACGTTATAAATGTAACTTTTCAGACTTTGTTCATCCACCCTGTCTCAGGTTATCTGCTCACCTCATCCCTCTTCAGCCACTGGGCCTGCTTTACTTTTCCTCCTGGCCCTTATCTCCCCCTGAAATCATATTCTGTCTATGTACTCTTATTTTTTACCATCTTTTTGTCACTGAGTGTAAACTCCACGAGGCCAAGATATCTGTCTTTGTTCACTGCCTTCTATCTTATGCCAAGAACAGTGAATGCTCAGCGCTTAGTGAGTCTCAGAAAACATTTCTTAAATCAATGCGCTGATTCATATCTTTTCCTTTTCATGTCTTCCATATTTTTATCTCTGCAGTTTTTAGGTTTAACATAGAACAAAAAGGCTGACCCTCTCCCAAACAAGAGAGAGTTCTTCCTGCCTGACTGCCTTTCAGCTGGAGACGTTTTTTTTCCTGCCTTCGAACTTGCACTTAAACATCAGCCCTTCTTGGGTCCTGAGCCTGCCGGCCTTTGACCGGAACTTCACTTTTGGCTCACCTGGGTCCCCAGCTTGCTAACTGCAGACCCGTGATCATCGTGTGAGGCAATTCTTCCAATACATATATACATGTATTATACGTATATATGCACATATATATAAGCAAACAAAAACCCAGACATATTCTATTGATTCTGTTTCTCTGGAAAACCCTGACTAATACACAGAGGTTGTCAATTTTTCCTGTAAATGACACAGAGATAAACATTATGCATGTCAGACTATCTCACAAGCGACTTCCATTGGTCAATTTCCTCAGGAGGATGATTACAGACGGTTTCATTCTAGTCACCACTGCTGTTAGACACAGACCTCAAGGATCCTATGGATCTTGGCTCACTAAGTTCATTCAAAGGTGCAAACAGAGATCAACACCCTCAAGTTAAACGGAATAGCATTTCAGTAGTACTTTGCAAACCAAGTACCTTCTAACCTGCATCCCCATTTGATAGAGACTGTGTCAGTGCAAAGCCTGTCAACACTAAGGGTCCCTTTCCTCACACACTTTCCTGTTGCGATTACAGTGTGTGTCACCCCATCTTTGAACTGTGTTTTCTAAAAATGCATTCATTTGCTTTGATGAGATGGTTTCAATAATGAATAAATTTCTCTCTAACGTTTGAAATTACTTAAATCAAGTTTTTTTTCCCCACTCAGAGATTTCCAGGCAGTGTGTACATTTTAAATTCCAAAACATTCTTGATGATATTTAAAGGAGTTTCATTTGTAGGATATTGAGAAACTGACACTTGAAATACAAGAATCAATTTTGTGGGATTTTGTTTTGTTTTGTTTTCTTATACCTAAGAGGAGTCTAAAATATGTATCTTTTTCTCTGTGCTAATTAGATGTTTATTGGAATAAAAGAGAATAAATTATAACTCAGTCTCCTCCAATTGCATTGTATTTTATTTATACAGTTTCGTTGATTGTAAGTCAGAATTTCAGAGACAGAAAGAGAGAAGCCCAACAAAGTTGTATGTCAATGAAAAGTTCTTTTTGTTCTGCCTTTGCCACTCTTCTTTGGCATCACTCTGTACCAATTTTCTTTGGATAATAGAGACTAATCTCAGCCCTTTTTACATCGTCAGTGTCTGCTGGCACGAAGTAAGTGTTAAATAATGATTTTTGATGATCGCAATTACTTTTTACTTAAGTGATAGTAGAATTACACGTCAATGCCTTATACAAAGGTAATCAATCAAACACTGGTAGGGGTTTGACTTACCTGCCAAAATTTATACTATTTTGAGTAATTCTCCTTGCTTTGTGCCTGGAGATTTTGGTGGCTTTTGTTTGTGTGTTTGCCGAAAAGGCACACTGTCCTCCCTCCCCTAGTTAGATACTTGTATGTTTACACTAATATTTTTATCTCATTGGGAGTTTACTTGTCAGTGTGTGGGCTCATCCATGTGACGCCCTTGCAGAAAAAGATATGGTACATTGACTGTTTTCTAAAGGTTTTTGAGACAAACTTATCTTTATCTCCTCTTTTTAAAATTTTCTTAACTACTTCCATTAGGCTTGAATTGGTATTCCATATAACATACAATTTCCAAGCTCTCAAGGACAGGCCTGTCACGTGTCCTGGTCTCTGTCTAAGCTTCATTACATGAGTATGGGCACCAGTGGCAGGCAGGGGTCCTCCCTAAAATTGATTCAGTGGAACCATCAGTTCAAGCAGGTGCGTGTCTTCTGCTTTTACAATTTAGAGAGGAAACATATTATAAAGGAATAGAAAGATCTATTAGGTTGAATAATTAAATGTGAAAGATAACATTTATCATTGTAAGATTTCTGATTAATGTCAAGAGAGTCTTTTGCTAGGTACTGTGAGCAATTAAAGATCAAGGAACAAAAATATTTGAGACCAGGAAGCTATTGATTAAAGAAAGATTTGAAACTCACAGAAAAAAAAAAAAATCACAAAGAGAACCAATGTAAAGAAGATACTAACACAATTGTTACCAGTTGCAGGAAAGTCATGCTGAGGACAATGCCAAAATATTTAAAAGTTACCTGGCTAACTTAGAGGAGTCAGATGTTAAATCATTCAGACGAAATATCCACTTGAGTATTTTAAATTTCAGGCTCTAGTCTCCCAAGGACAGCACCAGAAATTTCATTGCTAACAATTTTAATATGGACAGGAAAGTGATCAGATGTTATGCAATACAAAAAGAATTCCTGAAATCACAAGGAAAGTGCTTTATATGAGACAGGTTTTAATGGAATTTCAAAATTTCCCCCAAAAGGCAGTTAAAGATGTTCTTTCAAAACAAGTCAAGCATATCACAAGAAAAATAAACTCACCCCAAAAGGAATGGCAATACAGATCATTTAGTAAATTTTACGTCCTCTGGTCCAGTCATGCAAAGGGTTCTCTCTCCCATCTCATCCACAAGGAAGGCAGAGATTTGGAAGTAGAGTTGGATGTGTGATCTGCTGGCAAGAACCATCTAAAGTGAAAAGGACTTTGCAGAATTCATAGAAGGGATGCTGACACCATCCCTCTGACAAGAGATTAGGGCAAAGACTCTCTCTGTAAAACTCAAAGATATGTTCCTAATTATGCCGGTCAACACACTCTCAAGCATGCAATGATTAGATAAACATTATTTTTGCTCATTTATAATTCTTGACCCTGTCATGTGCCTGGTAGTTGGAGACTGTGTATAGAAATCATATGCATTTATGAGTGCTTATTGACCTAATCTTTTAAAAATCAAGCTTGTATTTCTATAGTACATCCACTAGTTAAACGAAAGCAGTGCAAAAACGATAAATAAACAAAGATATTAACAAGAATTGCATATGCATCCAAGCATTTATATATCTAAACAGTTTTAAGAACTATAAAAATGGTTGAACCTTGGGTTAGAATTATGGGAAAACATAGAAGAAAGACTAATGAGGTATTAAAAGAGCTATCCAATGAGCAGCAGGGCCAAAATGAACCTGCATGAACTTCTCTGTGTCTTCCCTAGAGAACCCTGAAAAACAGAAGAAAAATTGGAAATAGGAAGAGTGAAACTAATCATCTAGAATTGCCAGGTAAGAGTAATCATCTAACTGTAATAAATGTGGAAGGATAGAAAAGAGGTATCTTGTATAACCATGAGCACAGCCATGCAAGGATAAAACATGCCAAACGATTATAATATCTGTATATATTGATCGAGATTTGTTGGAATGGTTAATGTTTTAAAGGACTTTGCTTTTATTAGTTTTTATTGTAATTCAGTATCATAGAGGATTTAATTTTTGGTGTTGTGATTATAAAAATTTGATTATGATTATAATATTAGTTATTTGAGGGAATGGTCTTCCTTTTATTTAATGAAATATGATATTCTCCCACTGGATGGCAGCAATGGCTCAAAAACCAGAGGAGTTTTGAGACGAGCACCTTGCAGTGTTGAAAGTCCCACTTCAAGGATAAGTACAAACCAAGCATAAGAACAGATAACTACTAAACTGCAATAATCTAGTTAAGTTACCCATGACACAAAGAATATAATTTCATGAAACTATAGTGCAGAGAAATGAGCAATTTTTAAAAAACCGTATGGGCTTTTGTCTAATGTTTTATTGGCAATACTGATTATGGTTTCTTACGTTAGAATAAGAAAACCAGTTCAAATGGCATCATACTTACAGATAGATTAACTGCCATCAGACACACAAGTAAGCTCCAAAGAAAGGTCAAGGCACTTCTCTTATCCAGAACAAATTTTAAAATTAATAATTTATTTTGAACTATTTTCAAGTAGGAATAATGTCATAACTATCTCAGTGTCCCCTAAACCCAAAACATTGGCTGGTACCTATAGATATTCAAAAAAAATTTATTGAACAGAAACAAACAGAAGATATATCCAATTTTATATGGATATGCAAATTATGTAAAATTCCCTTCCAACCATCCCTGGCTTTCCATCTTTGCAAGTGTTGTAAAGGAATGTCAGTGTTTATTTATTCACTCTACAGAAGTATTGAGGACTTACCATGTATCAGTCACTTGTTAGGTGCTGAGCGTTTAAATATAAATAATACCAGGTTCTTGCCCTCAGGAAATTAATACTCTTATGGAGTAGAGACTTGTAAACAAATAATTTTAGAAGCCTCTGGAAATACTTACAGATACACACACATACAAACTGCTATAGGAGAAGAGAGAAAGGAGCAATACTTTCTAATAACAGATGGGTCTTAAAAGTCTTCAAAAAGAAGAAACATTGAGGTGTTTTGCAAGCTGTTCACTTAACCATCAAAATATATAAATCTCTCATGGGTCAGCAGCATAAAATATCAGAACCATGGTACCCTTCAGAGAAAATATAGAATTATAAGTCTTCTAGCTCCTGTTAAAATTCAGGCTAATATAAGGGAGATTCAAAGCAGAGATTCTATAGATAAAGAAAATGTGGTACATTATATATATATATATATATATATATATATATGCAATGAAATACTACTCAGCCATAAAAAGGAATGAAATAATGCCATTTGCAGCAACATGGATGCAACTAGAGATTAGCATACTAAGTGAAGGTAAGTCAGAAAGAGAAAAACAAATACCATATGATACCACTTATATGTGGAATCTAAAATATGACACCAATCAACCTATCTGTGAAACACAGTCTCACAGACCTGGAGAACAGAATTCTGGTTGCCAAGGGAGAGGGGGTGGGGGGGGGGATGGAGTAGCAGGTCGAGGTTAGCAGATGCAATCTATTATATATAGAATGGATAAACCACAAGGTCCTACTGTACAGCACAGGAAACTGTACTCAATATCCTAAGATAAACCATAGTGGAAAAGAATATATATATAACTGAATCACTTTGCTGTAGAGCAGAAATTAACACAGCATTGTAAATCAACTACACTTCAATTAAAAAAAAAAAGAAAAACAAAGCAGAGATTCTAAGTGTATGAAAGACATTATCTATCAACTTATTTAGAAAATAGGACAGGTTTGGGCCAGTTGCAGAATGTGATTTTGCCTCTCCATGTCCCTCTGAATCTTGGTCAAAAGCTGCAGGAATAGGGTGCCCCTCATCCCCAAAGGGTCATTAGGAAGAGCCCCGCAGAGCCCTTGTGGAAGGTCCTCCTTCTTGGGGGTCCCTCTGCTCCTAACCCCTCCTCCATTCCCCTCCTGCATCCAGGCTTCTACTGAAGAGCCCTTGCAGATCAGCATCCCCTCATGACTTGTGCCAGCAGCCAGGAGACGTTGCCTCTAAACTCCCTTTGATGTGGATTACGTAGAATTGAATGGTAGGGAGAGTTCTGTGGTCTTTACTTCTCCTCAAATTCATTTCCATTCTCTCACACAGCAGATTTCAGTGGCTTGACTTTCGTGAATACAATTTCCTGTCAGACATTTATTTTGTTTATTTAGTTCTATTTAGTAAATACAGGAAACAGTCTCATAATCATCCCCCAGAACTAGAACTTCCAGCTACTAGGAGCTAAAAGTAAGAGGGACCCGTAGGCATTTCAACAAATACTGACATTTACACAGAATCTCTCTTCCTTTATTCTAAGAATTCAAAAATAAGGCCCAGGCAATTATTTTTCACATACTTAAGTACACTTCAGCTAAAAATAATGCTATGTTTTAATATCTGTAAGTTAGAATTCTCATCCAAGCAAAGATATTCTGACTTCTTGGGGCCCCATTGTGATAAACATCCCTTAGGGAGATTGATCCAATAAAACCTCTCAGCCCCTCAGTGATTTTCCCCTCTCCAATGTAAGTCCTTATTAGGAAAAGTAAGAAGAGAACTGACCTAGTTTGGTCTCTGTTAGGTTATGGTTGTCTGATAAGCAATTTTTACACATTCCCTCCTTCAGGCCCAATAACGGTCCTCTTAGGGAGACATTATTATCTCTATTTCCCCTAGGAGAAAATAGATTCAAGGGATTAAATAAATTTCAAAAATCACTTAGCCAGAAAAGTGTCAATGCTGGGATTTGAGCCATGGTTGATCTTATTTTAAATGACTACTTCCAGATTTGTGAGATTTAATCTATTCTTGACACATGTATGGAAGAGTAGACTCTCTTCCTCTAGCCCTGGTTTTGAAGGAAAGGATTGGAGTAATGAGATAATTTTCTACAATGTACAAGATCATGTACATCCAACATCACATTAATGATTAAATATGGTTTAATCGTACATGTGGTTATGTTTGGGTGCAGGTGAGACTCACAATTCAATAGCAACAAAGAGAATGACTTGGTATTTCAATTATAAAATCTAGCTTGTACACCATATCTTCTTTACTCTCTTTGAACATATTGAAATAAAACCAGTTTAATGTAAAATGGCTTAACAGTGAAGTAATAGAATGTCCTCTGGTTTTTGGTGTGTGTTTGGGTCTTCTTGGTGTTCCAACTATATTCTTGGTCAGGAGATTAGAGCTCCTTCCCAAGACCCTATAGGTTGATATTATTGCCTTCTCTTATCTTTTAAGTTACCTGCCAATCCAGAAGATGGACAATGGCCTTTGTTTTTCATATAGGAGGGCAGAACATTCCAGGCCTTTCCTGGCTCAACAACTTCTCTGAGTTGGTCTTGGGGCTTTAGCATCTCTGTCTCACTTGGTGAGGACGTTGTGGTGGCTTAAGGTCACTCTTTGAGATGCAAGAAAGTAACCCTCACCTCCAAGTTCTGACTCCATTTGTATTTCTCAACTCTGTTCCTGTCATGGCTCGTCTGGTATCTTAATTTTGGTATCAGATTAGTCCTTTCATAAGACCCAGCCTAAAAGCAGGCCCTGTTCTTCATTTTAAATTTGCTCTTATATTTGTGTTAAACTCCTCTGATTTTCTTCCTAGGGATGCCTGCATAAATTTAACTCCAAAAGTCCCTTTTGGCCTCTATATGTCATTGGTGCTCAAAATACGTTATCAGTAAAATAGTTTTTGCTGCAAGTAATAAACATCTGGATTCCAAAGGTGACGTCATCAAGGATCCAGGCGCTATCCATCTCTTCTCTGCCATTCTCTGGTTTGGTTCCATCTTTAGGCTGGTAGCAATATAGCTGCAGCGATTCTAGTTTTCTCATTCTGGTACAATATCTAGAAAAGAAGAGACTATCCTTTCCTTGAAGCTCTCTCTTTGGAGCCAGGAAAATATTCCCCGGAAGTCCCTGCAGACCTCGCCTCATGTCTCATTGGTCGTTTGCCCATTCTGGATCCACTCACTGGCAAGAGGGGTGGACCTGCCATGATTGGCTTAGGCCAGTTACATGGGTAGAATGAATGTTGGAGAATCAACTACAATATCCATGTGTAGAGAATTTTTTCCAAACATTATAGATAATGGTGATGTTAGTGTACTATTTGGTTGTGTGCTTAGTGTCTTGACACTAGAGTCTATTGAAAACAGAGAAATATTTTATATAGCCTAATGTTACTATTGGTTGCAAAACTGTAAAATATGTTTAATGCAATGTTCCTGTTGTTTTTATAGGTCCTACCACATGCTGGAGCTCTCGCATATAATGCCAAGAAATGTATCCAAGACTAAAATCTGAATGAATTGTATTATCTACTTCATCCTTTTAGGACAAAAATGCAGCCTTAAAAATATAGGATGTTAAGTGATGCTTTTTACTGTTGCCTAGTTTTAGCGGAGGTCCAGGGGCTGAAAAAAAAATCACAGGGATCAGTCTGGTTCTGCAGACATGCTAAGAGATTGCGATACTGATTTTACCAGCATTAGTAGATCATCCACCTCCATAACATTAAGAAAGAAATTGAAGGCAACAGTAGATATCTTTGATGAGGGTTATCGGTGCGTGTGGGTTCCCTTCCCTTGCTGTGAGTGAGTGGAGAGGGGAGCTTATGCTATGTGAGAGGAACTGCAGGAGTACGACTCAGGGAGCTTGGCATGTGCTCATCAGTATTTGGAGGAGATGGAAACTGGTGCCAGATGGACACGTGAAAAGGTTTAAGAGGCAGCTACTGGCCGACCATTCTGAAGGCAGAGCAAGGGGAGATTAAAACAATAAGAGGGAGCGACTTCCCCACTAAGAGCAAGTCTGAGATGTGTGTTTCCCACGACGATCAAAACTCACAGGAGGAAGGCAGGCTTGAGACCTCTCAAAAGTGATTGGGTAGTCTTCAACTATAGAGCTATGAAGAAACAAGGCGAGTGGGATGTGGTGGAAGCCAAAGGAAGAGAGTGGGCAGCAACAGCAAACATTTCTAAGATTTTGAGTGACCATTGGATTTATTTACTTTTTAAATTTTATTTATTTATTTTTGGCTGCACTGGGTCTTCGTTGCGGCACGCGGGCTTTCTCTAGTTGCGGCGAGCAGAGGCTACTCTTTGTTGTGGTGCACAGGCTTCTCACTGCAGTGGCTTCTCTTGTTGCAGAGCACAGGCTCTAGGCGCACAGGCTTCAGTAATTGTGGCACGCGGGCTCAGTAGTTTTAGAGCGCAGGCTCAGTGGTTGTGGCGCACGGGCTTAGTTGCTCCGCGGCATGTGGGATCTTCCCAGACCAGGGCTCAAACCCGTGTCCCCTGCATTGGCAAATGTATTCTTAACCACTGCGCCACCAGGGAAGCCCCAATGGATTTAGTATAAAGCTCACTGGCACCTTTGGTGGTGAGGGAACAAGCCAGGCTATAGCAGGTTGCATTTTCATGGTGATCAATTATAGGTTTGATGGAGAGCAACGGAGGACATTTTTAATCTGTATGTGCTATTTATTTTATTTATTGCTACATAGCAAATTACCCCAAAACTTAGGCACTTAAAACAGTGCACATTAATTATTTGACAGTATCCATAGTCAGGGATTGGTCCTCTGCTTTAGGGCTTCTTAGAAGGCAGTAATCAAGGTGTCAGCCAAGAGTGGAATCTCATCTGAATGCGTGACTGGGAAGAAACTCTTTCCAGGTACATGTAGTCATTGGTAGAATTTAGTTCCCCCAGAACTGTTGGACAAAAGGGCCCAGTTCCTAGTTGGCTGTTGACAAGAGGATGCCATCAGTTCCTTGCCACAGGGGTAGATCTGGGGGAATATTCACTTCCAAGATTATTCAGGTTGTTGGAAGGACTTTGTGGTTGCAGGACTGAGGTCTGTGTTCCCTTGCTAGCCATCACTTGGAGGCTGGTCTTCATTCCTAGAAGATGCCTGGATTCCTCATCATGTGGTCCCCTCCATCTACAAAGCCAGCAATGGCATGGTGAATCCTTCTCATGTTTCAGGTCTCTCTTACTTCCTCTTTTACCACTAGCCAGAGAAAGCTCATTGTTTTTAAGGACTGATGTGATTAGAACCACCCAGATCATCACCCTGTCTTGAGGTCAAGTGTGCCACGTAACATAACATAATCATGAGAGTGATATAATATTATATTCATAGGTTCTGGGGATTAAGACTCAACATCCTTGGGGGCCCAGTTTAGAAATTCTGCCACCACAGGCAGTTTAATTCATTAAAGTGTGGGAGTCAAGAAAGCAATACAGACTGCCAGCAAGATGCAAGTCACAATGGTGTGTGACCAGCAGGAGGTGGTGATCATTGGAACCCATCATACCATGGTCTGCCAGCCACACCATCTAATGTTCTTATTTTCTCTGCAAAGTAGGAGGCTGAGAGTGAGCAGGAGTCACTATGACCAGAAATTTAGGAAGAGAGGGGAAATTTTCAAATAGTCACAGTGAAGAATAATGAGGCACACAGACTAGGGAAACGCAGAAGGATTGCTGGACAGTTCCAGTTGATGCCTTGAGGTTGGAGGTTAGGAATTTCACTTATGCTTCCAGTTTTCAAAAATCTCAGTCAGATTTATGTAGCATAGATAGAAGATGGCATTTATAGATTTATGGATGATCTGAGAGACTTTGATTAATTCAGTTATAGCAAACAGGCCATTCTTTGCAAGACCATCTGATGGGCAGCCATGGCTCCAAGGAGATATTCCACCCAAAGTCCACGGATTTACACTGTTTATTTTAGGGGAAAATAACCAAAATTTTAGTCAATATGATAGTACAATTAAAATTTGAAATTACTACTAAGAAACGCAAGGCATAATCGGATAAATGTTTAGTGTTAAAACAATTGAGCTAACAATATTGAGTTACCAACTGAGTTATTAGATTTCTAAGTTTTGTTAGGATTCTCCAGTCTTGCACAATTTGAACAACTGTGCATAGAACAAAGCTATTGAATGAAAATAGCATTCAATAGCTCTTATGTATATTGCTGGGCAGCAGAATACTCTTCTGAACTTAGACAAGTTACTTAACTTCTCTGAGCCTTGGTTTCTTTATCTGAAAAATTGGAACAATAATATATCTCTCATGGATTAATTATAAGTATTAAATGAGACAACATATGTAATTAGAACAGAGTAAACAATATATGTATTGCATTTACTTATTATAAATGTGTTTTATTGCTCAGTTTACCCAAAAAAGAATTATTAATCCAAATGTTGTCATGCTAACCTAAATCATTGTAAAACCAAATCGATGCCCAAGGCCATTTCAAGACCCAGAAGGAAATGAAAGCAAAGTCTTGGACATTTTTTTCTTGCTGGGAGGGAAATATGAAAACAAATGCAACCCCCTTTTCCCTAATAGACACTTTATCTTAATTTTCTACTTGTTCAAAAGGCTGATTTACCATCACTTATTACATTCTGATGTTGGCAAAGAACCCAATTATTCCTCTAATGGAATTGACCTATAAATTTCATATTTCAAAAGGCTTAGTAAATAAATATTAATCAGAGAATCTCACAAGAACTATGAATGAAAAACATACGTATGAGTTCAACCAAGAAAGAAATGAATGTAATCAGACTGCTACTTGATTTTGAAATTGGAGAAGAAAGTAAATGGCTAATTTCATGACAAATGGGAATTACTCATTGCCAAAATACAATGGATGGTTTGTTGTAGGCTCAAAAAAAAGTACGATATTAATTGAATTTTAATTATATTGGCCTTTCCTGTGGTCTTTTCTGTTCACATATAACTTGAACTTTGCAATCCAATTTAACTGAAATTTGGGAGGGAGTGAAGTGTATTTTAATTTAATATCTGCTCTTTTGAAATTAAACCATCACTGATAATCATGAAATATGTTATGGATACATGTGCTATTTTTATACCACAAGCCAAATTTACATTTTATATCACAAGCCTCATTCAAACTACTTTAACGGTACATATACAAAATTAAAGGCTGGAGTGATTATTTGAAATTTCCAATCAGTTTTGACAGCTTGATTCTACTTTTCTCAGGAAGCAACATTTGCTGTAATATAATTCTAACAATTAATTTATTTGGATGAATTAGAACCATTCGATATAACATGGAACTACAAAGGCCAACACCGAACTCAAGATCACACACATACACACACACACACACACACACACACCACATACAAACACCCTTGACTATGGTACATACATGTTTAAGGTAATACTCACTCATTAATTCAATGAGAGAACAAAATTGAGCTCCACATCTTGGTGTCAGGCATTGACCTTTGTTTTATAGACACAGTATTAAACAAGAAATAGTTGCTGACCTTAAAAAACTCACAGATCAGTCAGAGAATGAAACAGGCAACTGTAATACCCTGTCATAAGTGTTCCAAATAGAAGGTATATAGGCTCATAGAGGAAAGCCAACTCCTATTCTCCTATCCCAACCAGGAGACCACTTTTAGGAGGAGACAAAAAATATGGCTGACTCTATACATTGGCATAGATGCCCCTAGAAAATCTAGTCAATCCATATGTCCTACTGACTATGGGCTTCTAGTCTTCATATATTTGAATTACAATACATTTTTTTTCAGACATCTAGTTTGCTCTAAGAACATCCAGTTTCACCCATCCTCTTCTCATGTAGCTAGACCGAACAAATGAACAGAAAATATAATTTTTGATGTTTAAATATATCCTGAAAAAACTTAAGATAGGGTAAAGGGGTTAAAAAAATATGGGAAGATAAACTCTAGTGACAAAGAAAGAGAGTTAGTTCAGAGAAGACTTCTCTACAGAGGTGATGATAAGGATGATGGTGGAGATGGTAATGACATGATGACAATAATGAGGGAGACAAATGAGGTGGCCAAAGCTTAAGCCAAAAGTTGCCGGGCGCTAAATGCAGCTCTGTAATATTTCCACTACATAGTGCTGATTCCCCAGAACAAGTTGTGTCTTGTAACTAATTTGTTAGATGTTTAAATGAAAGACTGTAAAACTGTGAGAATAGCACCATTAGTACTGTTCCTGGTTCTGTTACATTTTGTTCTTTTCCCAAATTGCTTGTTTACTCTTTTAAAAATCTTATTTATACTTTCTAGGATGGATCACAATGTATTTTAAGTAAGATCATCACCATCACTATATCTTATTGAATAGAAAATTTCACAATTCTCAAGGCAAGTAAACAATAAATTCTCATTTTAATGAGGATTTTGACCTAAAGCAAATTAAACATGTCTAATCTTTTTTCAGCAATCAAATAAGTT
Source organism: Balaenoptera acutorostrata (assembly GCF_949987535.1). NCBI lineage: Eukaryota > Metazoa > Chordata > Mammalia > Artiodactyla > Balaenopteridae > Balaenoptera > Balaenoptera acutorostrata. The sequence continues at coordinate 65,832,932 of NC_080080.1, read as the reverse complement.
CCCAGCAAGAGACCAGCCAAAGAAATCCCAAGTAATGATTTTCCTTGACATTAATGTTATTATTTCTTCATCTGGGTAGTTAGTCCTGTTCCTACCCTCACTCCTATCCACCCCCCCCTAAAAAAAGCTTTTAATGATGTGAATCCTTTTCACTATAACCCTGACACTTCCAGGCAAAGAGCAGAGCATATATCTGAAGTAAGCAATTCTCTTACTTCAAGAATAATATAATTTTCACTTCTATTGTAAGTCATGTTATACATCAAGATTAAAGAGAAAAACACCATTGCAAACCTATTCAATTCTTCTTCTTAAATCCTTTCTACATCCAATAATTCCAACCATCTTTCTCCTCTTTATTTATACCCAAAATAGACCCAATGATAAGGATTTTTCTCTAACCAATAATCATTTTCATAAGACTCAAAAATTTATGTTCATTTTAAAAGGTATACTTCCTAGAGGTAAGTTAACTATTTACTGGTCTATACTAATGATTTTCAGTATTAACGTTGTGGTGTTATCCTTCTGGATAATGAAAAAAAACATATATAGATCATTATTTTGACTTTATTGTGCAAAGCCATGGGCTAGACAATGAGCAACCCCAGAAAAGTCTTTTGTTTTCCATTTGCTTTTATATGTCTAGGTATCTGAAAGTGACAATTAAATGATCAAAATATAGACAAGCAAGGTAGCCCATGGGTAGCATGAGATTATTTCAGTGATTTTAGTGCAACATATATGAATCTGGCAAATATTGCATAGCTAATGCAAAAGAAAAGATAGGAAATAAAAGTGATGTCCTTCTTAAAATGTGAACTAGTAAAATATATCCCAATGTATTCCCATTTGTTTATAAACATTGTAAGATAGTACCTTGAAATATTAATCTTTTTTCTTTTTCTGTATTTCCTTAAAAGGCACCTCTTCCATTGACAGTCAGAAGCATGCAAGTGCCTAGAGAAGACATAGAATTTTTTTCACAGTGGACTGAGAAAAGAAAGAGTTGATGTTTATATTTTAAAATAAACTTATATGTTAAATCAATGATCCCCTATTCTTGAAAAGTCAAAAACCCTGGAAAGTCTATGATCACAATTACAATTTTTCTATCAGGAATTCATTGCCTAAATGGAAAGAGCACTATCAAGCTAATAATGGGATTTGCATGAGAAATAATTTTAATGCAGCATAATTTGTGTAAAAACAATGCTTTTTCACAGATAGGGGTTTCCAGCCTTTGGAAATAAGTTGTCTTCACAATATTATTTTGGCTCATTAAAAAGTATATTTGGGGGCTTCCCTGGTGGCACGGTGGTTAAGAATCCACCTGCCAATGCAGGGGACACGGGTTCGAGCCCTGGTCCAGGAAGATCCCACATGCTGAGGAACAACTAAGCCCGTGCGCCACAACTACTGAGCCTGCGCTCTAGAGCTCACGAGCCACAACTACTGAGCCCGTGCACCTAGAGCCCATGCTCCACAAGAGAAGCCACCGCAATGAGAAGCCAACGCACCGCAACAAAGAGTAGCCCCCGCTCGCCACAACTAGAGAAAGCCCGAGCGTAGCAACGAAGACCCAGTGCAGACAAAAATAAATAAATAAATTTATTTTTTTAAAAAAGACTAACCTATAGCTCATGACTTTGTTTTCTTTATCTTATTACATCTAAAATCGACAGTTATGATGAGACCAGTTGAAATTGTAGGCTTTCAATGAAAGGTTCACCAGGGACTCTGTTCCACTCCCTTTCTTTTTGTTATCAATTGTATTGTGTCCCTCAAGAAGGTATGTTGAAGTCCTAAGCCATAGTACCTGTGAATGTGACATTATTTTGAAATAGGGCCTTTGCATATTTAATTAAGATGAGGTCATTAGAGTGGGGCTTAATCCAATATAACTGGTGTTCTTATAAAAAGAGGGCTATGTGAAAAGACACAGAGAGGGAAGACACTATGTGAAGATGGAGTCAGAGATTGGAGTGATGTATCTGCAAGCCAAGGAACATCAAAGATTGCAGGCAACCACCAGAAGCCATGAGGAGGTGTGGAACAGATTCTCCCTCAGGGTACTTGGAAGGAACCAACCCTGCTGACACCTTGATTTTGGATTTCTAGCCTGTAGAACTGTGAAATAATGAATTTCTGTTGTTTTTAAGCCACCTGGTTTATGGTACTTTGTTACAGCAGCCCTAGGAAACTAACACAGCCTTAGAAATCACTTCGCTGTGCATTCCATTTTCCCCTCATCTTCAGATCTCATGGGGCTCAGATGACAGCAACACACCTTTCTGACTATGTTGCAGTTCATCCCCTTGCTGTTTACTCAATTCTTCCCTGGATCACTTCAGATCATCACCAAGGGAGAAGGATGCCTGACAAGGGCAGTCAGGCCCTTGTCTCTGACTGCATTACATTTATTCTAGGCCATAACACAACCCTTTCTGGTCATTTCCCTTCTTTGAAAAAAGAATGGCTTCCACACGAAGTCTTATATCAATCTTTCATTACTTTATTCTTTTAGATGGCAAGGAGACTTTCAAAATGTCATTATCAACTTCCAAAATTCTTGGTAGTCTATTACAAAAACAAAGACACCTGTGTCCAAAGAGAGAAAATGCTCCATTAGATGAACCTTTTACATTTTAATTCTGCCCCTTGACATTGGTTTTCTGTGTCAAAAAGTGGGGCAAATCATTTAATGTTTCAGTATCTCAGTTTAATAATGTTGACTTACCTTACAGGGATTTCCTGAAGATTAAGTAAGGTTGCATTGAAAAACAGCTGAGAATTATAAGGATAAACATAAAGGTTAAAAAAGAATGACCCTTCTTGACCAAAGAGGAAAGTTCAGGTCTTGATTAATTTACTTTACTCTCCAGCCACACACCATTCTCAAGGGATTCTTCTTACAAAAAAACCCAGACTGCTCATTATATTTGGAGCAATAGAAAGTCACCTTGCAAGGTAGGACTGATATATCTTTTGCTGATTTCAGGTTATTCACATTTCAGTCACTGTATTAACGATAATAGCAGGATAGAACAATGTTCCTGCTTTCATGCATTGCATATTCACACTACTTACTTCCGCAGTATTTCTTAGAGGAAGAACCACCAGAATTTATCATGATCTTGTCATAATATATCACAGCTCCTAAAGTCATAGACAGACTCTATGTTTATAGTAGCCGAGGTATCTCTTATGGTTGAATTTTGTGGGTATTAAATCATTTGGAGAGGAGGGTGGGTCATTGCAATTCATTTCACGTTCTCATTTAAATGTCTTTAAATTGTTTACCTTCAAGAGTATATAGATCAGGCCATCAAGATCCTGCCCACATAATGGAAGCCATAAGCCAAGTTCTTCTGTTATTTCGTTATATGAGTGGTTTGTTCTCTGCCGCTCCATTCTGTGCCTTGGTTGGCTGAACACAGTTGCTTTATTGTATTGAAACTCTGAGGTTAATTTTATGTGTTAACTTATTTTATTGGCTAATTTATACAAATTATTGTATAAATTGTCAAATTTATACAATACAATTTATTTAAATAATAATTTAAATAAATTTAAATTTAATTAAATTTTAAATACAATTTATTTAAATAATAATTGTATTATTTAATACAATAATACAATTATTGCATTATTGTCAGATTTCTCTTTCAAGGACCTGGGACCCAGGACAATGAGGAATGGTAAATCTAGCTAGCATTCCATTCTCCCAGTCGTCAAGGAGAGATGGCTGTAATACTCTTTGCAGGGTTAAGGAAGAACAGCGCAGAACCTGCATTCAATTATGGGCATGGAATAAATCTGTGGAACCCTGATGCCTGGTTACTCCTTTGACTGAGCTTCTGTACTTCCTATTGGCTTAAAGGCTGTCTCTAGATTCCTGTGCCTTCTTATGGGTTGCCCCTTAGAGAGTGTAGTTTGCTAAGTTCTAGCCGAGCTGTGTGCTTTGGCCCCTCCCTGTAGGAGAAGAACAAGTTTGGTCATCCGTCAGGACTCAGGACCTCTTCTGGAAGTGATCTGACTGGAGGTGCAAGACCCGCCTGTCCCAACCTTGGGGCCACAAATGGACTCCCCACCTCACATCGTCTTCTATCCCCACATCTGAGAACAAGCTCCCTGTGAGACTCTGCTGTTTCCTGAAAATATGCCCCTTTCTCTCTTATACTTTCTAAACGTTTTTAACAGAGAATTTGAGGCCTCTTTCAGATCTCTAATCAGTGTGAGTTTATGGTAAGCAGCCCCAGAAGTCAATCATTTTAATAGAGAGTGTTTACGCTTTCTCTTCAGTAATGTTCATCTATACGACTTGTTGAACCAGCCTTTTGGATCCAAACCCGTAAGTGGAATCTCTTCTTCTTTTCTTTAAATTTATGGTCAAAAATTTAAGAGGAGAGATCCAACCACTACCAAACATTAACTAGACTGAGTCTCAAAAGGTAGTGCACTTACGAATTTTCAGGGGTATTTGTTCAAAATGTAGAGTTCCTGACCTGACCTAGAGAATACTGATAGCAGGTGAACCTTATGCAGGTGTGTGGTAGCTTGACTCCAAGATGGCTGCCCTCAGTTCCTTCCCTCCTTGTAAGAGGATACCATTCTCCTAGCAAGAGGTGGAGTCAGAGCAAGAGGTGTTCTTCTACCCCTTTGAATTGTACTGGCCCGTAGCTTTGACCAATAGACTACAGAAGAAGTTGAACTGTGGGAGTTTTGAGCTGGCAGCTTCCACCTGGTTTTCTTGAAATTCTCACTCTGGAAGAAGTTAGCTACCACTGAGAAGTCCAACCACGCTGAGACCACCATGCTGTAAGGAAGTCCAAGCCAGCCACTGTGGAGGCTGTATGCGAGAGATGTCTGTCCAGTTCTAGGTGTCCCAGCCATCTGAGCACAGGGGCCAGATATGTGAGGGGAGTCTTCAAATAACTCCAACCCCAGCCACCATCAACTTGTAACTGCATAAGAGATCACAAATGAGAACCAGCACCCACCCCCCAGCTAAACCCATTAGCTCCCAGAACCATAGAATATAATAATAAATGAATAATGTTTTTTAAGCACCAGACTTTGGGAATATGCAGCAGCAGGTAGATTCTCATGCAGGTCTCATCGCACAACACTTTGAGAAATATTATTTTGGTGTCAGCAAAGATACTGAAACATTTAATGCTCTCAGGCTGTGGATAACTTAAAAAAGGGACACAATAACTTTAGTCAGTACTCCACTGACTAGAGCATTTCTAGTTTCTTGATATCTCTGTGGTGTGTTCTAGCCACCATCCAACACCTTATTTTGCTCTAGTTCTTGGCTTTGACCTTACAGGTGATACAGAATTTTGGTAGCATGTGGCATCTGTGGTTGGCCTGATTGCCTGTTTAATATAAGCCCAGTCCTGGATTTTATTCTGGCAAATAATAGCATATATTATATATATATATATATATATATATATATATATATATATATATATATATATATACACACACATATATATAAAGCAGATAATAGAATATGCTCGGTCCAAACACAGCTGCCATAGTTTTCCTTCCCCTACCAAGAAAGACACCAATTGTAAAAGATATGTCATGTCCAGAGATGCTGGCATGCTAACTCAAGGTCTCCCTTACCTGGAGTTTCTCATGGAAATTTCTTTGGAATCATGACTCTAATAAGATTTCACTGCAATGCATATATATTGCTATTTTTTTGAAATATTCAGCTTCAAACGGTGCATGCCACCAATTTCTAGAAGGCTGATGTCAGAGTTGTTTCCTGCCCTCCCTCTGACTTATGCTAGTGTTCCAAGAAAAAGCACAGCATCACTCAGGTTGTAGGTGCTCCAACTTAGCTCCCTGGTGAAGATGCTCTTCTGGATCAATCTAGAGAGGCGGTTTACTTAGAGATGCAAATGGGACCACCTTCAGAATTTAAAATATCCCAGGATGAGCTGCTGTAATGTAACCCAGATAGATGGTACATCTTCTTTATCTATTCATCCATTGATGGGCACTTAGATTGCTTCCATATCTTGGCGATTGTAAATAATGCTGCAATAAACATAGGGTGCACATATCTTTTTGAATTAGTGTTTTTGTTTTCTTCAGAAAAATACCCACAAGTGGAATTGCTGAATCATATGGTAGTTCTATTTTTAATTTTTTTGAGGAAACTCCTTACTGTTTTTCATAGTGGCTGCACCAATTTACATTCCCACCAATAGTACATGAGGGTTCCCTTTTCTCCACACTCTCATTAACACTTATTTGTTGCCTTTTTGATAATAGCCATTCTGACACGTGTGAGGTGATATCTCATTGTGGTTTTGATTTGCATTTTCCTGATGATTAGTGATGTTGAGCATCTTTTCATGTGCCTGTTGGCCATCTGTATGTCTTGTTTAGAAAAATGTCTATTCAGGTGCTCTGCACATTTTTTTTTTTTTTTCTTTCGTGTGAGGGCTTTCTCCAGTTGCGGCAAGCGGGGGCCACTCTTCATCGCGGTGCGGGGGCTGCTCTTCATCGCGGTGCGCGGGCCTTTCACCATCGCGGCCCCTCCCGTTGCGGGGCACAGGCTCCAGACGCGCAGGCTCAGCAGTTGTGGCTCACGGGCCCAGTCGCTCCGCGGCACGTGGGATCCTCCCAGACCAGGGCTCGAACCCGTGTCCCCTGCACTGGCAGGCAGACTCCCAACCACTGCACCACCAGGGAAGCCCATCTGCACATTTTTAAATCAAGTTATTTGTGGTCTTTTTATGTTAATCAAAAAGTGATGTTAATCACCTTTCTTACTTGGTAGTTACTCTGTTTTCTTTTGATTTGTTTGGTTGTTGCTTTATAAATAAATACACTGTTTAGGTCATTCATATGCAAAATTAATAACAGAAACCTCAATTAAATAGAGTTAGGAGAGCAGAAGTGGGAGCTCTTATGAAGAGAGCAGAGCCCACCAGGGAGAAGAAAGACTCCTTTTCTTTCCTGGCAAGGACTCAACCAATGAAAAACCATGGACTCTTCAGCCCTCCCAACTTCTTTTCCCCTCTATAAAAGCGTTCCCCTTCCCTTGGTGAGGGGGAAACTTGCACGTGGCTCACCGTGGCTGCAGACCCAGAATTGCAATTCTCTGCTCATCCCAAATAAACCCATCTTTGCTGAAGAAATATCTGGTAGTCGATTTTTTTTAGGTCCACACATATGACTATAAGTAGAAAGTAAATCCCTGATACTTAGGAAGTGGATAAATCCCATAAAGAAAAATAATCAACTTCAATATAAAGTAATTCTGTATCAAATATGTACCCAAAGAATTAATTTTACTAGTACCTGGAACTTCTAAAAGCATTCTTTCCAGATGCAAAAACATGCTTTGTAAGGCATTCTCTTTGAAGACAGACAGAAAATGCCTATGGTTTTACCAAAGCCCAAAGATGAAAACCAAATCAAACCAAAATGTCATAGAAACATCATTTTAGGTGTAGTATAAGGAATAAAAAGTACCCCATTACTGAATTATACAGTGAACTTTCTCTCCAATACTTCTAGTTGTTAGTCCATGAACAATGTGAATAGAAAATGAATAGTGTATAAACTGGGGGAAAAGAGTGGATAAAAAAGGAGAGCAGATTTACCCCAATATGTATTTTAAATCTAAGCCTCCTTAGATGCAGTAAAGATCTTTTCTGGAGGAAAGTTCACAAGTAATGCTTGGAAAGTCTTCTCAGAACACTTGGCCTTAACTCCCTTCTCTGCTGACATTTGCTGTTATCTTATCTATCCTTTGAAGGTAATTTTTCTTCCTTTTCTCCATGTACATGTGATTTCTTTATCTGTTAGGTTGAACCATATGAAGTTGCTATATTTAACCATTTTGACCTACAAAAACCAACAATTTCATATATCACAACCTAGTAATTTATCAGGAACAGTGTAACATGTATATTTCTAAACTTATTTCATTTCTTTTGATTTAAATTCTTGCAGAAGGGTTGCTTGTAAATTGCATTATAATTTTTAATAAATAAAAAAATTTATTTATATTATTTAGGATCCAGTTAAGTGACTAGGCAGATGTAGAATACCACAGGGAGGAGGGTGGGTTACACAAGTGCTTTTGCTTCTTCAATTATAAAAGATTACTTAGGGTAATCATGAAATAAATAATCAACTGCAGAAGGAACTAGAAACCTTATACATTTCATACATAGATGGAAAACTAAAATCCTACAAAAATTCATATTGTGGCTTACAATAATCTTCAAAAATATAGATCCGATTCAATCTTAATATCTGGGCTCAGTCAACACGCAAGAGAATCATTGGCAGTAACTCTGGGAAAGAGAAGCCATTTTCCTTCCTTCCTTTATTCATTCATTCATTCATTCATTCATCCAGTTAACATTTATTAAGTGCCTTCCTTATGCCTGGCACTGTTCTATCAACTGGGTTTACACTCATGTAAAAGACAGATATGGTCCCTTCTCTCACTGAATTCACATTCTATTCTAACCATATTGCCACTAGGGAGAGTGAGAACGTTCTAAATACCCATACAAATGCCTGCATAATGATCTGTTGCTGGTCTCTTCCAAGTTTGTTACAGTACATCTTATTTACATGACTTCAGTTAGAAGAAGAGTTATAAGAAGCATACTGAACTTGATATACTTTCATACAATCTGGATTCTGTAATTTGACATACGTTAAATAATTTTTGGAATGAAAATTTCTTAATAATAACGTTATTATTTGCAACATGACTCTACATGTATATCCTGCCTCATGTATATTAAAAGAACTCTGATTATTCCCAGCTTCTCTGGTTAAAAGGAAATTGAATCTCTGGCTCAGTGGTTCTCAGCCAGGGGTGATTTTGCCCTACTTTGTGCCCCCCTCTTCTCTTTCTTCTCTGCCACCCAAGGACATTTGGCAGTGACTGGAGACATATTTGGCGGTCACTACCGGAACCTGATGCATACGCGTCAGGGGTGCAACTAACATCCTACAGTGCACAGTGTAGCAAACGCTCCCCTCCCCCCAAAAGAGAAACCAAAAAATGTTCCTCCCCAAATTATCAGTACTGCTGAGGTTGAGAAATCCTGCTCTCAGTTTTATTATAGACTATTCCCTTTACATGTTATTTTTCCTCTGTCTCCATACCTCACTTTAAAAAGTTTAACTCCATTGGTTTATCCAACCATCGTTTATTTACATCCCTCCAAAAACCATAGTTAAGATATTGTGGGGCATACAAAGATACATAAAATAGGATATCTGGTCTTTCATTTATATCTGAGTGCAAGAACCTACCTTACATCTAACTGGAGAATTACTCGGCTTTCCAAAAAGGATGAGTGACCAATTAAAACATTCCTTTTGGTGATGGTACCAGGACATCTTTTGTGCACTCTGTTCATCACTCCGGTTCTGTCTACCCTGAGGTGAATGCCACTTTGCACAGTAGAAGTCTGGTTCTGAATTCTCTGCAAGATAAAAATGCAGTTCTATTGTTCAAATTGCATTAAAGGCAGAACTGTGTGGGGATAAGAAGGAGAGGAAAATATGACCCTTTGTAATCATAACGTGAGGGAAATGTTGGGCTTAATAACAGGTTACAAAATTGATTTCTTAATCTAAAATGATAAAATCTCCTGAACAGGGGCAAGCTGATACCTCAGATCATGAACAAATAAGGCAATATTTATTCACATTGCTTACCTTGGGATAGATCAAACCAGTAACCCTCTCTGGTCTGCCGTTCATCACGTTTACCCTTTGACAATAGACAGATCTTCCTCATTTGCACCAAAATGGCGATGAGTCAAATCAAGGAGAGAAAATAACATCAGAATTGTGTAATAAATCCCTAACTGAACAATCAAATATAGGTGTTCTTTGACTGCATTTGACTAAGAAAAATAGGGACACAGAAAAGCTAAGTATGAACAAAGCAAGGTTACTGTGTTTTTCCATCATCAATCACGACGCACATACACTACGTGTGTATGTGTGTGTGTGTGTGTGTGTGTGTACACACACATATATATTCTGCATTATCCAGAAACACCCATGTAATGAAGAGGTACCCTGCCTGTCTTTTCTTGAAAAAGCTGATTAAGTGGTTCACAGGAGAGCAGTGTGCTATTTGCTCTTATCGTCAATTTTCCTTATGATTCACCTAGAATATGTCTATCTATCTTGAGACGGCTAAAATTAACAGAACAATTTAGAAAACCCACTGAGCTAAAGTTGCACAGTGCAGGCTACAAGAAGGGAGGAAGGTGGGTGACTCAGGGGATTCTTAATGGAATTTTAAACCTTTCGTTTTCATGCTCCCTCAATTTATGGATAAGGTGCTGTTCTCTTGGATACTTGCAAAGTAACTCATTACTTCAAATTGGGAAAAGCAGTTAGCAGGTATGGTGTTTCAGGAGACTTTCTGGTGTTTAGAAACTTGATTTACAGGGAGAACCATCAGTGACTAAGGGGTTGGTGGTACAGCATTTGCTGCCACTCTGATCACCCTGGGGGGCCTGCTCCAGTATTGACAAGCTCTTCACTAAATCAGCTCCCAGTTCTGACGGAGGTTCTGAGAATCCACTGAAGGATCCAGTGACTCCTCCATGAGCAGCTTGCACCCCTAGGGGAAGGGAAGTGTCTGGAACATCCCCCTCAGTCACGCAGGAGAATCTTCCAGACTGGGAACTAACCCAGCATAGGGGTCATTATTTGCTATGAGTTCCCCACCTCCAAACAGCTCTCCAATTCAGATCACAGCATTTGAGTGGTCACAAGACCTGGAATGGTTCAAAGATTTCAAAATCTGCAACAGGGATACTGGGTAGTTTTCCTAAAATAGATAATCATAAGAATTGGTGCAAAGCCTCCCCCAAAGCCCATACTCATCTCACGGTTTCCTAGGATCTGCCAACTGAAAATTGGCACTTGCCACCTGCCTCTACAAGAATTAAGTCACTAGCTACCGCCGCCACTGACCTTCAACACCCCCTGGAAAGAGTTCAGGGTGGAGATCAGGAATGAGGCACTCTGTGCTCTGGGAAAAACTGGCAGAACAGGCCTTCAGATAGATTTTTTTCAGGAGGAGATTTTATGAGCCCAAATTCTTGCATCTCCTCATATCTAGAAATGCACTAAAATCATTAGTGGTGACATCTATTCGTCGTGACTCGCAGCCAGCCTCTGCCAACATGTGTGCTTGACTGCACGTGCCCCCCATTCACTAAAATCATATATAACACTGACCTTCCCCCCTGCCTCTTTGCAGCCAGTACCTCAGAGCTATCTGAAATGCTGTCTCCCTGGCTATAGTCCTCATTTTGCGCCCAATAAAACTTAACTCGCAACTCTCATTTTGTGCATTTTTTTTAGTCGACATATCCCAGAGAAAAGATGATGCTTCCAATTTAGTCTTGTTATTATGGGGGAAAATTCTCCCTTTAATTCATGACCATGGACCTCAAGTGGACCCAGCAGCCCAAATAAGACCAGGGAAAAGGAGGTTCTGGAGAGGTCTACGAGAAGCTATGGCCCCTGTGTAGTCGTCCCCTCTGTAGGGTCCACCGCCAACACCTGGTGGTGAGTCTGGGGTCTCTGTTGGACAGCAGGGCCACAGTCAGGAAGACAAGCTAGACGCAGTGCAGAGGAGAGGAAAAGCAAGCTGCCCTGATCTATCACCACACCTCAGAGCAACGACTCTCTGAAGACAGTAGCCACTGTCTTCCTGGTTCAGTGAACCCTAACCAGGAACCAAACAGAGAAGGGAATTTAGGAAAGGAAGCTCCCAGCTTAACCGAGTTAACAATAGAACACTCCAGCAAGAAACAAGAGTCAAGCTAGAGAAAGACTGAAAATGAATCATCGGATAAAGCAATGGTGACCATGGCGAGAGCTAATTTGGTGGCAGAACGGGAACGAGAGATTTCTTTAGCCTCGGTTCGTAAGAGATCCGTTGGAAAAGATTTTAAGAAGTTTTACTGCAGAGAGCAGCAAAGACATGTGGTAGTAGCTGGGTGAGAAGCGGGGCCAAGGGGAGATTTTTTTTTTTAAGTTGAAAGAATAACAATGTATTTGTGTGCTCATGATAACGATCCAGTAGAGAGTATGCGTTTAATGTTGCAAAGTAAGAGTATTGCTGGAGCAATGCATTTGGATAGAAAAGAGAAAGAAGCCAGCACACCAGAAGCATTGACTCTAGAAAAGAGAGAGGGATCTTGGCCCTGCTCGCCACCTCCACCTCCACTGCCACCAGCCTGTCCAAGCCATCACGGTCTCCACCTGGGTGCCTGCAATAGCTCCTAAGTAGTTCCTTGCTTCCACCCCTTATCGACCTATGAACTATTCTCAGCACAGCATTCAGAGTGATCCATTGATTGATTGATTGATTTTGGCGCCCAGCAAGGCATGCGGGATCTTAGATCCCCCGCCATGGATGGAACCTGCGCCCCCTGCAGTGGAAGCGCGGAGTCTTAACCACTGGACCGCCAGGTTAGATCAGGCCAGCTCTGTGCTCCAAACCTTGCAATGGACCTCACTTCACCAGGAGAAAAGTCAAAGTCTTTGCAAGGTACCTGGGGAATCTGGCTCTCTATTATGTCTATAATCCTCTCTCTCTCTCTCTTCTCTCTTTCTCTTCTCTAAACCTCTTGACTTTTCTTGGAACTCCCAGGAGCGCCCCTCCTGCCAAGGGCCTTTGCTCTAGCTCTTGCCTCTGCCTGGGACACTCCTGTCCCAGACATCCCCCTCTCTTCCTTTAAGTTTTTGTTAACATCTCAGTTTCTCCCCGACCACTTAAAATTGCAAACTTCGTCCCACCTTCTTATCCCCTTTTTGTGCTCTCCTTTTTCTTTTTTTCCCACAAATATCTACTACCTTCTAAAGATGATGTAATTGACTGTTTCCTTCTATTTACAGGATGTTGCCTCTCCCCGCCCCGGATAGAGTGTGGTTTCCATGAAAGTCATATTCATTAGTGTATCTCCAGCTCCTAGAACCAGGCCTGGAACATAGCAGCCAAGAGATATTTGTAGGATGAATTAACGGATTTAGCTAACAGAAAAACCCTGGTGAACTCTTCGAAGATTTATGAATGAGAAATCAGAAACTGCCTCTCTGTGCCAGGTAAATGCATTCTTCTTTGTAAATCTCAGCAGGGTGTGTCTGCTAAGCTGCAACAATTTAACTTGAAAGCAAAAGGAAGTGTATGATATCTTTATCTACCTCTTTTGCATTCAGTGCAAAGCACATTCATCAAATACATATTTATAATAACCTTCACAGGTGCTTAGCAGTTGCGGATTTATCATTTCATTCAGTTAAACCTCACCAACAACATTGTGAGATGGGCATTATCATTCTCATTTAATTGGTGAAGAAAATGAAAATCAGAAGACTTAAGTGGTTTGCTCAAATTCTTACAAAACTAGTAAATGGGAGGGGGGCAGGTCTTAATTACAGCCTTTCTTTTACATTCCATTGGAGATGCTTCTTAGCTTAGCTGTATTACATGGAGAAATATCACATGTAGCACCAAATGTGGTTATTTTAATATTGAAGAAATTTTAAAATTTCATATTGGTAGTTTGAGAGGCCTCATATCAAATTTTAACTAAATATTTTTATCTATATCCATCCATCTGTCTTTCTAGCCATATATATATGTTTATATTTACTGAGTATTTATTGTGCCAGGCATGATGTTAAGAGCTATGCAAATATTATCTCATTTTTATCCTATCCCAAACACAGCAATCAAGGTGTCTCATTTTACAGATGGAAAAACTGAGGCACAGAGAGGTCCACTAAGTTGCCCCAGGTTGACAGGAGGCTGAGCCACACTGTGAATCTGGAAAGTCTAAGAGCACAGTCAATGTCCTACCATCACAACATATATTTTCCTTCCTCCATTAATGAGAATAAGTTTGATTATCTTAATCAGATAACATTTAGAGTAAAATACTTTCTGAACTCCTTTGCTTCACCCCTGAAGAAAGATGCCTGTTTCTTAAAGTGCCTTTGACTGGTGTTCTGCTCTGGGTCCGGTATTGACCAGGACTGCTGTCCCGCATGGAGCTGATGCAAAATTTCCACAGCAGTGCAGTTAGTGAGGCCACCCTGACCCAGCCCCATGTCTGCTGTAAGTGCTCCGTCTTCACACGTACCCCTCACTGGCTCTCCAGACTGGCCACCATCAACTCAATTCCTGGAGGCTGAGCCTGGCATACCAGCATTATAGGTTAAAAGATGGATGTTTTCATAGGAACCTTCTTATTTTAAAATATGGTTAACATGTCTTCATTGGTTAAAACATTTTCTGAAATGAGATGGTGTGAAGAGACCATGCTATAATTTTAGGTTCAGAACGCAGGTATGTTCGTGTGAAGAGATGGGCATCTAGGAAAGCAACCCACATGCCTGTAAGCTCACTTTAGCTACACTCCAGAAATTTCTCCATGCTCTGAACCAGACCAGGATGTCATAGCTTAGGATCTAAGCTTCTGTGGCCCTCAGAGAGCTAGGCAATACTTTTCACTGTTTCTCTTTAGAGAACAGAGGAAAACAATACTCTTATTTTTAAGAGATCAAAAATGTTACATGGAACCATGTTTCTGTGGGCTTTTCCATCAATTTGTGATATAGGCATTCTGCGTTTATCGAAATATATTAATAATAAGAAAGGCAGGTTTCGCTCATTTAACGTAATGAAATTAGGTTGGATAGGACTAACCTAACAATTAGCCTAAAACCAGTACAAACCCATCCCCTAAAGTGGTTAACTGCATAGTTTCTTTCTGAATGCTGTCTGATTTTTACTGGGTCGACTCCACTAAATTTCCATTAGGCTTATGTTGATATCTTTTAAACACTGATCATTTATTCATTTAACAAACATTTTATTGAGCTTCTATGTGTTAGAAACTGCTCTAGGCATCAGGGAGAAAGACCAATTCGGTCCAGTTCCCACCCTGCAGGCACTCACTGTCTCATTACCAAAGAATTACCTGAATAGGTAATTAGTTATCACATTAGTTAGGTAGTTACATTAGTAACTATCACATTAGTTACTCTAATGTGATAACCACAGTGATAGAGATAGTTACACAAGACACTGTGCCTTGTAGGATTGTTTTAAACCAGATCATTTCTTCTGCATACAGGAGCAAATCAGAAATAGAAACTGCCACGCTATTGCGTGCAAAATTGTTTACCAAACATACAATGCGTACAGCCATGCCAGGGTTATCTCAATAACAGAAAATTTAAAAATCTAATAGTTACAACTCTAAAAAAGCATCAAATCATGATATACAGGGTAGTGGGCTACTTCATGAGCCTAGCCATACTTTAAAAAATAGCACTTTACAAATGTGATTTGTTATTTTAAAAAAAATTTTTTTATTAAAATATAGTTGATTTACAATATGTGCTAGTTTCAGTGTACAGCAAAGTGATTCAGTTATACATATATATGTATATATACATGTATATATTCTTTTTTCCATTATTTTCCATTACAGTTCATTATAAGATCTTGAATATAGTTCCCTGTGCTATACAGTAGGACCTTGTTTTTTATCCACATTTTACATAGTAGTGTGTACCTGTTAATCCCATACTTCCAATTTATCCCTCTCCTCTCCTTTCCCCTTTTGTAACCGTAAGTTTCTTTTCTATGTCTATGACTCTGTTTCTGTTTTGTAAATAAGTTCATTTGTACTATTTTTTAGATTCCACATATAAGTGATGTCATAATATTTGTCTTTCTCTGCCTGACTTCACTTAGTATGGTAATTTCTAGGTCCATCCATGTTGCTTCAAATGGCATTATTTCATTCTTTTTTATGGCTGAGTAATATTCCATTGTATATATATACCACATCTTCTTTATCCATTCATCTGTCAATGGATATTTAGGTTGCTTCCATGTCTTGGTTACTGTAAACAGTGCTGCAATGAACATTGGGGTTCATGTATCTTTTTGAATTATGTTTTTCTCTGGATATATGCCCAGGAGAGGGATTGCTGGATAATATGGTAGCTCTATTTTTAGTTTTTTAAGGAAACTCCATACTGTTTTCCATAGTGGCTGCACCAATTTACAGTCCCACCAACAGTGTAGGAGGGTTCCCTTTTCTCCACACCCTCTCCAGCATTTATTATTTGTAGACTTTTTATTCTTAATAACCAAGTTTTAATCAACGTTGCATCTCTGTTTCTTCTGAATCTCAATAGATTTTTGTCTTCCTCTTCCTGACTGGCTATATATTTTAAAATTTGTATTTATACTTATTTACTCAGAATGTAGGTTTGTTTCTGTCTGCTGCATTTTTAAGTGCTCAACTATTATTCTCATGAATGCCTTTCACTGTTATTGACTGGCAAAAAAAAGGTCAAATCCTAAAACTGCAGAGTAATGAGCTAATCCTAGATCTGCTCGCCATTAGCATGCGGCATTGGCATTAGCCAACCAGCCGGGGGCCAAGGTGCTACTTAAACCCAGACTGACTAACATCCCTTCTTCTCTCTGTTGGGGGAGTATGACTTATATCACCAGGAAAATAAATTCCTGTACTTCTCCATTTTACTTACAGAGACTGCTAGAGGAGATGGAAAGGGCGAAATTTCACATCTTGGCAAGTTCTTGGCAAGGATGGGACCCCATGTAAATTTACTTGGGGGATCTTCTTGATTTACTCATATCATCTTTATTTTTTATTTATTTATTTTTTTAAACATCTTTATTGGAGTATAATTGCTTTACAATGGTGTGTTAGTTTCTGCTTTATAACAAAGTGAATCAGTTATACATATACGTATGTTCCCATATCTTTTCCCTCTCGTATCTCCCTCCCTCCCACCCTCCCTATCCCACCCGTCTAGGTGGTCACAAAGCACCGAGCTGATCTCCCTGTGCTATGTATATAGTCAGCATATAGGTGTGCATTTCTTCGCATAATCAAGTAGAGACTTGAAATTCCTAATGCTCCTTGGAGGAAAGTTCGTGAGACTGATGTAAAAGGAGAGTAGAGGGGAAAAAAAACAAGCCAGCAGTAGGCAGAAGGCCTGGAGAGAAAGACAGCCTCCGGAAATGAACGGTAGTGGGTTGGATAAAGGATCTTAAAGAACAAAGATGCCATTAATATGCACTTTGTAGTTTTCAGCCATGCTGTAACTGCTGCAGAAACCCACAAGCTTTCAATAAAGCTCTGCTACATAAAGCAACTTTGTATTTGAGGTTGTTTAGGGAACACAGGTAAAAGGATCCATAATGCACATTAAGGTCATCTTGGGCCAGAGAAGAGACCAGCCACTTGAAGAGGAACTCAGATTTCAATGGAAAAAGAAAATTAAAGCAAGAATTGACAGGAGAAAGGTGATCCCGAGATTTCCCAGGGTTGATATCTCTGGGTGCATCTGTAAGTGTGTGCACATGTGTGCATTCAGGTGTGTTTTAGAAGGTAGTAGAAGATTTCCCATTACATGTGGAATGGAACTTGAAACACTTAAATTTAAAAACTGCAAAATTAAGTGAACCCATAATGCTAAAGGATCTGGGGATTCCGAGGCAGATAATACTTGGATTACACAACAAACATGTTTCACATCAAATGGTGGTTCTACCTATAAACCACACTAGAAATGAGAGATATTTACTGTTTGTGCTGGTTTTATAAATTGGGTAGCTCAGACGGTTTGAGCCCGCTAATGGAGCCAAACTCAAGAATTTACATCTCACTCCAGTTATTTCCTATTGTGCGAAGGAAATTCTGTGACCAAGGCGGGGCCCCTCCAGGGTGGTTGATGCAGGGCAGTGCAAAGGCCATCTTCCTCCAGGCCCTTGCAAATGCTGCCCCTCCTGCCTGAACTATCTCTCTGCTGCCCCACCCCAGACACAGTGCACTCTCACTCACGTTGTCAGGTTTAGCAAGGTTGCTTCTCTGTAAATTTGTTTTTTCTTTTTTGAAGTATAGCTGATTCACAATACTGTATTAGTTTCAAGTGTACAACATAGTGATTCAATAGTTTTATAGATTATACTCCATTTACAGTCACTAGAAAATAATGGCTATATTTCCCTGTCCTGTACAATATGTCTTTGCTGCTTATCTATTTTATACATAGTAATTTGTATCTCTAATCCCCTCCCCCATCTTGCCCATCCCCCCTTCCCTCTCTCCACTGGTAACCACCTGTTTGTTCTCTATACTTGTGAGTCTTTTTCTGTTTTATTATATACATTCGTTTGTTTTAGTGTTTTTAGATTCCACATGTAAATGATAACATAGAGTATTTGTCTTTCTCTGTCTGACTTATTTCACTAAGCATAATACCCTCTAGGTCCATCCATGTTGTTGCAAATGGCAGAATTTCATCCTTTTTATGGCTGAGTAGTATTCCACTGTATATATTTACCACATCTTCTTTATCCATTCATCTGTAGATGGACACTTAGGTTGCTTCCATATATTGGTTATTGTAAATAAAGCTGCTATGGACGTTGAGGTGCATGTATCTTTGAGCCTGTTGGCCATCTGCGTGTCTTCCTTGGAAAAATGTCTGTTCAGGTCTTCTGTGCATTTTTTTGATTGGGTCATTTGTTTTATTGATAGAGTTGTATGAGCTGTTTATATATTTTGGATATTAATTGCTTATTGGTCATATCAGTTGCAAATATTTTCCCCCTTTCGGTAGGTTGTCTTTTCATTTCGTCAATGGTTTCCTTTGCTGTGCAAAAGCTTTTGAGTTTAATTAGGTCCCATTTGTTTATTTTTGCTTTGTCTCTTTTGCCTTAGAAGACAGATCAAAAAAATATTGCTATGATTTATGTCAAAGAGTGTTCTGTCTATGTTCTCTTCTAGGATTTTTATGGTTTCAGATCTTACATTTAGGTCTTTGATACATTTTGAGTTTATTTTTGCATATAGTGTGAGGAAATGTTCTAATTTCATTCTTTTACATGTAGCTGTCCAGTTTTCCCAGCACCACTTATTGAAGAGACTTTCTTTTCCCCACTGCTTATTCTTGCCTCCTTGTCATATTAACTGACCATAGGTGTGTAGGTTTATTTCTGGGCTCTCTTTTCTGTTCCATTGATCTATGTGTCTATTTGTGTGCCTGTATCATGCTGTTTTGGTCACTGTAGCTTTGTAGTATTGTCTGAAGTCAGGAAGCATGATACCTCCAGCTTTGTTCTTTTTTCTTAAGATTGCTTTGGCAATTTGGGGTCTTTTGTGGTTCCATGTAGATTTTAGGATTATTTGTTCTAGTTCTGTGAAAAATGTCGTGGGTATTTTGATAGGGATTGCATTAAATCTGTAGATTGCTTTGGGTACTATGGACATTTAAACAATATTCATTCTTCTAATCCAAGAACCCAGGATATCTTTCAATTTCTTTGTATCATCTTCAGTTTCCTTCATCAAAGTTTTATAGTTTTTGGAGAATAGGTCTTTCACCTCCTTGATTAAGTTTATTCCTAGGTATTTTAATCCTTTTGATGCAATTTTAAACAGGATTATTTTCCTGCTCTCTCTTTCTAATAGTTTATTATTAGTGTATAGAAAAGTAACAGATGTCTGTATTTTAATCTTGTATCCTACAACTTTACTGAATTCATTTACTAGTGCTAATAGTTTTGGGGGAGACTTCAGAGTTCTCTATATAAAGTATCATGTCATCTGCAAATAGTGACAGGTTTACTTCTTCCCTTCCAATTTGCCTTTTGTTTATTTTTCTTGTCTTATTGTTGTGTCTAGGACATTCAATACTGTGTTAAATAGAAGTGGTGAGAGTGGGCATCCTTGTCTTGTTCCTGATTTTAGAGGAAAGACTTTCAGATTTTCACCATTGAGTATGTTGTTAGCTGTGGATTTGTCATAAATGGCCTTTATTATGTTGAGATATGTTCCCTCTATACACACTTTGGTGAGAGTTTTTATCATGAATGGATGTTTAATTTTGTCAAAGGCATTTTCTGCATCTATGAGATAATCATGTGATTTTTATCCTTCCTTTTGTTAATGTGGTGTATCACATTGATTGATTTGTGAATATCGAACTATCCTTGCATCCTCTCCATAAATCTTTTTATACTCCCCACTCAGGAAGAGTGTCCTCTCCCTCACTTTCCTGCTGTCCTGTTGTGCTCCGTTTGGACCTCTTCAGTCACAGCTCGTGGAACCCTGTGGAGAAAGTCAGCCACAGTACATGAATAATGCTGGGGTAACTATTGAGGAGTTTTAAGAAGAAAGATGCTTTTGACATTTAATTAATTAAATGTTAATTAATTAACATTCTGTAATAGTGTATTGCATTGCATCATTTTGTTTGTATCATATGTCAGGCTGTCTGTATTATAGTGTGAATCATGCCAGGTATAGGGACCTGACCTTCTCATCCTATCCTTGAATCCTAGGTTCTTCCATAACAGGTGGTTACTAACAAATATGTGTTACACGAATAAATTAATAAATAGGTAGATGGATGAATGGATTGTTGGATGAAAAGATAGATAAATTTCTTGCCCCTTGTCATCTGTACTATTTCCCCAAAAGATGCAAGTCTTTTTCTTGTTGTTGTTGCTGTGGTTATATTTTGCTTTTTTAAAAAGTCACTGGGTGGAGAATAAAATATTTAACTGAGAACTAAGATAAAACTGAAAAGCAACTGCTTAGGACCAACCTTGTCCATAATTATACAACGCAACTTATATAAACATGTCATAGCTGGTCTTAAAGAAGAATAAGAAAGAGATTGTGAAATTCTCCTGCAAAGCAATAGGAAATGACATTTTCTACCCTCCGGAGGATCCTTTTCAAGTCTGAGTGTTAATTACAGCTGCTTCCTTCTGGGCCTACTCAGAACACTGATTCCTCTGCCCCCTCAGTAGTAACCAGTGAATGCTGAGAGCTTGCTATGTGACATTTGGGTACCAGGTTCTGTTTCTTGTATTCCTTAATCAATTCAACTGTTCTATCACATGTGACTGACTCTGTAGTGCAATCAAATCAGCTCTGAAAAATTAGCTTTATTTTTGTAGCATTTCTCGAGTGCTGGAAACTCACTCTAATCTGCTGCTTTAATTCAGTGATTACCACAACCAA
The DNA here is from genome assembly GCF_949987535.1 of Balaenoptera acutorostrata. Classification (NCBI taxonomy): domain Eukaryota; kingdom Metazoa; phylum Chordata; class Mammalia; order Artiodactyla; family Balaenopteridae; genus Balaenoptera; species Balaenoptera acutorostrata. The sequence goes on along the minus strand of NC_080080.1, from coordinate 65,811,807 downwards.
CCCGATAGTCACTGACTCATTTTTACTTGATGGCTATGGTATACCAGGTACTATACTAGACACCTGTACCTCCATTATTTAAAAGCCAGAAATACTTGGACAGATAAAGTAGAATCTTATTATAGAGAGCTCAAATTATTTATATGTATCATTAAAACATCATATATTAAGGTGATTGGAAATCTAGAAATCACACAAATTGCTATTGTGCAAAACTCTTCTTTGCATGGTACTGGAGTGTCCGAGGGGAGTTGAGGTCTAAGATACAGCGTATCCTCATTTGCTTCTGTGGTGTATTCCTGTGGCCTCTGCACTTTAATCATTCTTCACCATTTACATTCTTCTTTCAACTGATTAGCAGGTGAACTGATATAAGGCCCTTGAATAAATATTTCTTACGTAAGTGGGACTGATTTACTAGGACTTAGTAAAATCATACCTCCTAAGGGCTCTCACAGCTAAATTTTCTTCAGAAGCATCATCATTGATGTTGATTATACCACTTCACCCTGGAATCTGTAGCGCATGAAAATTTTGGTTTAATTTTATTTTAATTCTACCTGTTTCCTTATAAGCTATTTAGAGTAAACCAACACAGACCAAGATAGAATAAATAACTGCAGAATATATCCACTTTTCTTTCCAATTGACTTCCAAAGGTCAACTCAAGGTACTAAGTGACACATCCCAAGGCTCAGTTCCCAAAGAGGAAAGCTGGAGGCACTAGATAAAGAGTAGGCAACATAATTTCTTAGAAGAGTGGCAGTGTCTTCTACAAGAGAAAAGCATAATTGCTTCTTGATGCCAGCGGGGGATGGGATGGGGGAAGGTGGGTGGGAGGGAAAGGCGGTGAAGGGTGAGCAGAATATAGATGTGTGGTCAAAGAGAACTAGAAGAAATAACAGATTTGGACTTTACAAATATCTTTGAGTGGGTTCTACATATGTGCTATTTACAAGCTAAACCATATTGAAATATGATGAAAATAAGGGAGACTGACTTAGAGACAGAAAGTATGAGGTAGAGATAAATGGAGAAGAATAAAAATGCTAGATTAGATCTTAACAACTGAGTGAGATGATATGGTACTATCTCTCGATTCATAGATATGTCAGTTAGAAGGCTTTGGCTCTGAAACACAGAAGGCTCAATCCAAACTGGCTAAAACACAGTAGTTATTGGCTGACTCAACTGGAGGTCCAAAGGTAAATTGGGCTTCAAGATAAAGTAACTAAGCAACTTCAGGTTCACTTGGCTGCTGTTTTCTTACTTTTCCTCTCTTCTAGATGTCAGATTCATCCTCAGGCTGGGAATAAGATGGTAACAGCTGCTCTGGGTCTTCTGTCTACACAGCTTCCCCCATAAAGGGTCAGAGAGTCATTTCTTAAACTTCTTGAAGAACAGTACCAAAAAAAAAAACCATTCCTATAAACCTCTTCTTTAATCTCATTGGCCCATATTGGGTCATATGTCCAGTTATGAACCAATCATAGGCACAAGAGATGATCTTCCCTCTCTCTAGACCAGAAGGCTCATCTCTGAATCTGGGGTTTGGTTAACTTGAGGACCCACTGGGCCAGTATGAGTACCTACCAACCATCTAATACTGGGCTGTTTTTTCACCGCTGGCAATAGTTATATTTGAGAATATTTGACTAGCATATTTTGCAGTGAAGCTCTTTCCATTTTAAGAAAAAACTTCTCTTGCAATGCACTTTACTGTTTTTTATTATGGAAATGATATTACTCCCTTTAGAGAACTGTAAATACAGAAAAGCATAAAGAAGAAAATAAAAGTTATGTGCAATTTCTCACCACCATTAAAATTCTGAAAATCTCTTGCTACTCTGTTTTCTATGCATATTTGTTTATCCCATATGTTATTGGGTGTTAATGACAGAGCCCATTTCAAATGGCTTTAAACAAAAGTGAGAATTTATGTAAAGTACACTGGGCTTAATCCAGGGAACTACAAGTCAGCAGAACCATATGGGGACGAACACTGGAAAGTGAGAAGCAAGTGGGAACCTAGAAAGTAGAGCCTCTATCCTTCTCTCTTTTTGCAGCCTGGCCTTCTTGGCTTTGGTGTACAGACCGTCAAATATGGTCCCCTGTAGGTCCCAACTCTACACCTTATTCTTTCTACCATTTATTAAAAATAAGCCTGGGTTCCTAGAAGAGTCAATCACTTTCTCCAAGCTTGTAACAAAAAGTCCATCCTTTGTCCAATCAACTGTGGGAAGGGAGTACTCACATAAGATAACATGGCTGCTGAGGGCCCATGTGTGTGGGTAGAGGATCATTTGTCAGTGAAAGAGAACCACTGTACTACTATACTACCACCCTTACTGCTACTACTGCTGCTACTACTGAGACATAAAACATACCTACAAAAACATGCAAGTGTCATTGAGATCATCCTGAACATGAAGTTGTATAACCTGCCTTTAAAAAGACTCCCAAGCATTCTAACATGAACTCTCTGTTACATGACTATAATTGCTCACAAGACATCATCTTCGGTGGCTGTTTAATATCCCTTCGAATGGATATACCACAACTTAGTTGTACCATGTTTTAGTTGGAGAATGAATGTTTACATTTTTCCCAATTTCCTGTTATCCTAAACAATGCTGGAACAGACTTTTTTGTAAAGTGGTGTTTGCCTTCATATTGGTTTACTCCCATAAAATGGGGTCAATAGTGGAAAATATGGGGGTACAAAACTTACCAAGACTTGATGTGCATTGCTAAATTGTTTTCCAAAACGATTGTACTAAATTATATTTCTTGCAGCAATGCCTGAAAGTTCTCATTTTGTAGAGTGTATCTCTGATAATATATCTAATTATCCAGAAAATTCCCTTTAATGAACTGTCATCATATCAGAACAATTTTATAGGTGCTTACAATTTATTCTGTTATGAAAGTAGAATTCCCAAACATTGCCTGCTCCTTACATCCTGCCTAGCAGTTAGGAACTCTGGGTCCCACTCTCTCTCTCCCAAAAGCCTGGGGCCACCAGGCATTGCCGACTAGTTGGGTGTTGTCTGTCCGGCCTTAGAACAGGGTGTGGTTGAGAGGAAGTCTCTTCTGTTTTGACATGTGTACCTGGGGAGTGATGATCAGGAATTGAGTCCTCAGTGAATGTCAGGTCAGACTGAGAGTAAATTCTTCCAAACTATCAATCAAGAGGAAGTCAAGGTAGGAAGCCAAAAAAGAAGGTGGATACAAGGGCATCGGAAGAAGATTGGAGGCAGGATCTCAAATACCTGAAGGGACCAGGCAGGTAAAAGGGTGGAGCAGATTAGGATGTAGGCTGAAGCTGTCTGGAAAGCCCACGTCTTACTTGAAGTCACCGCTCCTCAGCCCCAGCAATTACTACCCATGAAGATAGCTTAGAGCTCTGGGATTCAAAATCTTTTTGAAAGAAAACAGAAATATAGATTTTTATAGAACTCCTAGTTTTTAAACATTGTCTCAATTAAAAAAATAACAAACCATGTGTTGGACAAATGTGTCTAAATATGGACACAGTTTGTGACCTTTGACCTAGAGTAATAACAAAGCTGGAGTATAGTCACCTGCTGTGGCCTTTTTTTTAATTGAAGTATAGTTGATTTACAATGTTGTGTTAATTGCTGCTGCACAGCAAAGTCACTCATTTATACATATGTATACATTCTTTTCTATATTCTTTTCCATTATGGTTTATCCCAGGACATTGAATAGAGCTCCCTGTGCTACACAGTAGGACCTTGTTGTCCATCCATTCTACATGTAATAATTTGCATCTACTAACCCCAAACTCCCAGTCCATCCTTCCCCCATCCCTCCTCCCCCTTGGCAACCACAAATCTGTTCTCTGTGTCTGTGAGTCTGTTTCTGCTTTGTAGATAGGTTCACTTGTGTCATATTTTAGATTCTACATGTAAGTGATATCATACGATATTTTTCTCTGCCTGACTTACTTCACTTAGTATTATAATCTCTAGTTGCAGCCATGCTGCTGCAAATGGCATTATTTTGTCCTCTTTTATGGCTGAGTAGTATTCCATGGTATATACGTACCGCATCTTTATCCATTCATCTGTCGATGGGCATTTCGTTTTCATAACCACAGACGCAGTATGGATGGAAACATATAAAAGTTTCAAGAAGGGATGATTAAAAGACAGGCAAATATGAAGGTGGTTGGAATTTCCAAATGGGAAAAGCTCTTGTCCATAATAGCAAGACCCCTAGGAAAGACAAGTAGAACCTCTATTTTATAACAGAGAAGGTAACTTTACCTTGGCTGAGGCCACCTTACTCAGATGGTGAGTATTGTCACATTCCTATGCAAAGGACACATCCTCTGTCAATAAGCCTCTGAAATAATGCACTCAGGTAGTTGGTTTCACTGACTAGCACCAGCACACCCGGATTCTGTGACTGTTTTGTAATGTATCACTTCAGCATGGAGATGAGATCCAGATAAGACATCAATTTGTGATGCTCAGGTCTAAAAACAGAGCCAAGGTTTAGTCAACCTTGCCCTTTAGCTTCAATTTCCTTTTAACATTGCTGGCAGCCAAGTCCCTGAGATTGTCATAAATCTGGTCACAGAAACAAGAGCCTGTGTTTAGGAAAGAAAATTGACTTTGTGTTGGAAATTGGTGGACGTGCCTGTTTTGACTGGCTTGCTTTCCTCGGTAAACCTTAGCTATGAGGTCTATCATGGCAGCGATAACGTGCATTACATAGGAAGCCTTTGGATTCATAGCCTTCCAAGGTCTTTCATTGTGAATCAGTTCCCTAAATACAGGCAAGCAGAGCCCTTCTGGCCGTGCCTCTTGCCTCGCTCACACCAGTGAATGCTTGCCCTCTGCCTGGCACTCCAGCCAGCTAGGGATGTGCAGCAATCTGTCCCTGGTGAGGGAGGGATCACTCTGGCAGAGAAACCTATGTTGAACGCTCAAGACGGGCGCACACATTTCAAACTTTATTGCTCCCGGATGCTAGTAGTGGTTTAGCAGAGCAGTCAACATGCAGGTTTTTCAAATAGACACATAACTGGAGATTCACAAACCAGCTATTGGTGTGGGAGCTACTGCTTGCCTTTTGCAATGTTTCATGCTGTGTGGGTCTGCATGCTGAGTAAGATGTGCAATAATCTGCCATCATGCCCATGGTCCCGAATTAGATGCCTGGATGAATTCTAAGAAAAGCGTTGAATGGAGGGTGGTTTAGGATGAGGGGTCCTTTTTTATTCTCTAGACATAAAAGATTCCATTACCAAAATCTACTGCTGGGGCCTTAGTCTCCAAATTCTCAGATACTCACACTGGTCATAATTAGAAGAACTCTCAATGATTATGATACTTAATGAGATATTACAAAGCACAGAAACAGCTGTTATTTATTGAACTCTCACTGTGTGCCAGGGAAAGTGCCTCCTGTGCATTCTCTTATTTAATTTTCATATGAGCCTAGGAAGGGACGTAGCATAATAGTTAAGCACAAAGCTTCTGGAATTAGACTGCTTGGGTTCAGATCCCAGCACACTCCTGTTATTAACCATGTGAGTTTGGACAGTTAACCACCCTGAGCTTCAGTGTCTGTATCTGTAAGTGGCCAAATATTGTATTAATGTCTGTGTCATAGAATTGCTAAAAAGATTAAATAAAATAAATCAGACAATGGTCTTAGCTCAGTGTTTGGCACATAACAAATGCTCAATAAATGTTAACTAATATATATTGTAATTAGTCTAATGTTGGGAAGCAAGGGTCAGATAATTTAAGAAAATGGGCCAAGATCTCATAGCGACAGTTTGACCACATCTGTCAGGGGCCAGCGTCCCTGCTTTCAACCCCCCTTGGTATTCATTTCCATGACAAATAAATAGATGTTCTCGAACTATCTTGCCTCCTGTATGGATAAGTGGACTCAAGATGTTGAGTAGGGCACTTGATTTACCAAGTCACTGGTCCACCAAAGATGGTCCAGCTGTCTTTGTCCCCAGCCTAGTGTCCCCAGCCGCTTTTGTTTGAGAGGCCAACAACTGTAGCAATTCTCAAAGTGACCAGGCATCTTAAAGTCACAGACCAGGAAGGGCTGGAGCTTTCATTCCAGGTAGGATCCTATCACAGGGGGGCTTTCACTGGAGAAAGATTAAGCCTTACCATTTTGGGAAGATCACAGAGAAACCTTTCTTCACACTCACTTAATACAATGCCAGAAAGCTGCTACCACAGAAAAATGGTGCTTCCTGGCATATGTAAGTTCTTTTTTAAATTGTAGTTGGTAAACAAATTTATTGTGTACAAAGCACTCTCACATATACCATCTCAGATGATCCGAATAACAACATTTTAGACCAAGCACTATTACCATCATGTTAGAATTGGGGAAACCGACCCTCAGAGTGGTAAAGTCATTTATCCAAAATCCGACAGCTGGTAGGTGGGAAGGCAGGAGTGTAACCACTTCTAACTCCAAAACCTTGTTCCCCTTTTCCTCCTCCCACTGCCTTTTATGTGCATTTAACCTTAAATTCCACCTAGAATTGCAAAGTCTTATAATGTAAAAGGTGGAAAACATTTTAGAACCACGCCGGTTCCAAGGTTTTTATTTCACAGATGAAGAAACCAAGGACCAAAGAGGAAATTGTCTCAGTTACAAAGCTAGACACCAGCAGACATGAGACTGCATTAACTTACTGGGGAACAGCAACCTATAGTGAACAGATCAGAGGCTTTTAGTTCAAATTATGAATTTAGTCACATAGTAACTTTATGTCCTATTCCAAGTTCCTGTTTCTGCTAATTATAATAAGAAATAACAGTTATAAAGCACCCACTTATGCGATAGATACTATTTTACATGTGTGGAAAATTGAGTTGCAAAGAAGTTAAGTTACTTTCTCAAAAGCAGAGGTGGAAATATAAATTAGATATCTAGTGGGAAGCAGCTGTATCGCACGGGGAGCTCAGCTCGGTGCTTTGTGACCACCTAGAGGAGTGGGATAGGGAAGGTGGGAGGGAGACACAAGAGGGAGGGGATATGGGGATATACGTATGCATATAGCTGATTCACTTTGTTATACAGCAAAACTAACACAACATTGTAAAGCAATTATACTCCAATAAAGATGTTAAAAAAAAAAATAGAGCAGAGGTGGGAGGTGGCAGAGCTGGCATTCTGAACCCAGGCATTTGGCTCCATGAACCATGACCCTAACCATGTGCAGTGCTTCTTCTCCAGCCTTGGGTTCTTCCCTTGTATAATTTAGGGTTATGGTACACACCCTGCTGCATTATAGATGGTATTTGTAAAGACATAGTCCATAATCACCAAAATGTCATTTTTTTTCTTTTTCCTGATTGAACAGGACCAAAGGGAGATTTTTTCTACCAAGGACATCACAACCTGTGAGGTGGTCATGGACTAAATTCACAACCCACCAAAAGTTAAAGCTCTAAGCCGTGGAACAGACTAACTGTTGAGGTCAATAGTCAAAAGAAGAAGACAAGTACATGAAAGAAAACAAAACAGAGTTTAAGAAAAGAAAGACACAACTGCTAGAATGCTATATAATCCTTTCACTGTACAACACCCCATCATGGCCCATCAACGAGGTTCTTCCTGACTGTTATAGATCATAAATGCCCCAGGCTCAGACTGCTCTTTCCTCAATTCAGGCTCATTTAACAGGATACACTTTAGATACTTTATTAATGAAAGTCATGAAAATGAATGAGAATAAGACATATAGCTGCATGAAGTGTGTCTCTTCCTCATTAGACTATTTACTCCTTGACATCAAGGACAATGTCTTATTCATTGTTGTATTCCCAAGGTGTCTTACCTGAATTGTATCTCCAGTGGCCCTTTTCAAGCCCTTGTATGTGAACAGATGCCCAACAAATATTAAAGAAATGAATGACCTCAGGAATATTTCCAAGGATCATGCTTCCTTGCTAATTTATCCTACTCCATACTACTCCTGAATGCAGAATTGGCAATGGTCTTTAGACTCAGCCTCGCCTTTGCTCCACAAAGAGTGAGTACCTCAGAAAAACAATCTTACTCCTCTCCTTTCCTTTTTTAAGATGTCATGTAATATAATATACTTCTGTCATGGGAATATTTCGAAATTAATTAGTTTGATATGTTGGTATGAGCATAGAAAAAAATCAATAAATATACACCAAGTTGTTAACAGGTTACCTCTAAGAGAACACGAGACATTTACTTGCTAATTTGATATATTTTTGTAAAGCATGATTTTCTTTGACAGTGAACATGTACTATTTCAGTAAATGAGAAAAACAATTCAGATTTTTGAAATAATTAGGTTTAATTTGTTTACACTCATTTTATATGAATTAACTGATCTCTTCTTTGATGATATTTAGGAGCTACTTTTAACTCATCAGCAAAATCTTTATCCATCAAATGGTTTATCTCTGAGGTAACTCGTCAGGCATTTGTACTGATTTGTATTAGATTTTTTTAGAGGATTATATCTTCTGAGCTTCTAGGGATGCATAATATTGAGGGTCTTCAGTTTCAAGTGACCCTAATGCATTGGTGACGCCCCAGGAAACTTGAAGAGGAGAGTAACATAGGTTCATAATGGTGCAGAGTTGAAAGGCCTTTAGAAGTAATGTAATCCAACCTTCCTTTCCCTGATGGTCTCTCCTGCACCACCCTCTTTGGAAAAATTCCAGGAAGGGGGATCTTGGAGGCTCATGAGGGAGCATTCTCTATGTCTGTGCAATTGTGCTGAGAAAACATCCCTTATGCATTCAGCTGCAACTTGCCCTGCTGTAGCATCCGTCTATCCATACCCACTCTGCCCTCTGGAGCTACAGATAGGGCTATGTGTCCAGCCCCGTGGCTCTCTCCACCTTTAGGACCTGACAAGAGCTGTTTGCTAGTTTGGTGATGTAAGTAGGATAACACTAGTTGGAAGGAGCTGACATGAGAACATTTTGAAGAATAAGTGGGATGGGGCACAAATTGCTTTTCAAAATGAATCTTCATTAGTTTCACACAATATTAAAACACAAAAGACTTTTTATTTCCTTTACAGGAGCAAGGGAAAAGGTAAACCAGCTTTAGATGAGGGGGGAAAAAAGTGTTTGGTCTTACTGAGATATATAGTTTCTAAAGGAAAGACCAAAATATTTAGTGGATAACCTAGGTTATAGCCCACATCCAGGTAGGAAAGCAAAAAAATCTTGGTAGCCTCCACTAATTCTGCTCACAAGTCCAGAGTGCGGGGCCTTTTCTGCGGTGACTACCCTGTGGTGTCCTAACAACTCTCTACTCTTGGACGGAGCCTAGAGTTGAATGACCTTACAGTGCAGAGCACTATGGTAAGAGCACAAACCACCATCACCCTATGTCACGTTGCTGTGGGTTAAGTGCCCTCACTGGGCAGTTAGCTTCTCTTGATTCCATTACAACTACTTGGCAGGCTTCTGATAATGAAAATGACCAGATGATGAAGTGGAATGGTGGGGAGCTTCTGCACAAATCTATTGCAGCACGAGATTTCTCGCCAGGTTGACTTGAGTCATTAATCAGCATCCTTAGGGCTGAGTTCAGCCAAGGACAAGTCTTGTACTATCATCTAAAGTCCATGTTTCTCCTTCTGAGCCACTGGGATACAGTGAAGACTTTGCCAAAAGGTCTTGCCAAGAATCAGGTGTTGGGCCTCCCTGGTTTTCCTCAGTGTCACCATTCCAATTCCAATTCCTTTAATAAGCATATGACCTTTTGACCTTTCCATTGTGTCAGTTCTGAGCTTAGTAACAGAACAAAGATGACTAATAATTCCTCCACTCAGAAAATGGACCAGTCTTTCTTCTCATTTTGTGCTGCATAAGCTCCTTAGCTCTCTCTTCCATGATTTAGACGACAATGGGAATATTTCCCAGAAAATTTGTTAAAAAGTGGAAAAGTGAAATTCATAAAGATTTAGTAGGAGCTTTTGAAAGAGAAGGAAATAAAGTTCCCCATATAGGCTGAGGAGGGGGAATATTATACAAATGACTTTTGAAGAAAAGAGAAGATGGTTGATAAAATAAGGTCTACAGTTGGAGAGATCACCTTGAAGGTGAGAAAGAAATCATGTTCTTCTGAATTAGGAAAGGAAAAAGGGAGCTTTGGATATATGGAAGTGTTAGAGTGGTGTTTTAGTTTTCTCTGCATGCTATGAAAAATGACCACAAACTTAACGGCTTAAAACAACACAAATTTATTCCCTTATTGTTATGTAGCTGAGAAGTCTGATCCAGGTCTCACTGGGCTAACAGCAAGATGTTGGCAGGGCTGCATTTCTTTCTGAAGGCTTTAGGAGAAAATATGTCTCCTCGCCTTTTCCAGTTTCTAGAAGTGCCCACATTCTTTGGCTCGTGGCCCCCTCCCTCCATTTTCAAAGCCACAGCAACCAGTTGAGTTGTTCTCACATCACATCACTCTGACCTTTTTCTGCCTCCTTCTTCCACATTTAAGGACCCTTGTTATTACCTGGACCTCACCTGATAAATCCAGGATAATTTTCCTGAAGTCATTATTCGCAACCTTAACTCCATCTTCAACCTTAACTTCCTCTTGCCGTGTAAAGTAACTTATTCACAGACATGGGCATCTTTGGGAGATCATTATTCTGCCTACCACAGACAGGAAATTGAGGAAACTTGTGTAGAGTGATTTGTTTTTAATGAATGAAATTGAAGGCTTAATCATTTTCTCAAAGTGAGAAAAAAAGGAATAAGGCTGGGAATATTTTCATTTTCAAGAAACTAAAAAAAGCACACACCACCTGCAACAGCTTTGGCATGCGTTCACTGTCTACCCTGATATACCAGCATTAACTTTACACCCTAGGATAAAGATCGTTTTGCTTACCTGTGATGGTTTAGTTCCTTATTTATACTTTCTTGTTTAATGTCTGTTTCTCCCTTAGAGTGTAAACAACATGGTGTGGGGTGGAGGAGACTATGTCTATTTTGTTCACAGCTGTATCCCCTGCACCTAGCATCTGTAATAGGCTCCAAATGAGCATTTACTGACAAATTTAAATAAATCCTACCAGACAGTCTGACTTTTCCACACTCATAAAATTGAAATGGTTTTACCGGTAACGAAACCCAAAAGCTTCCACAATCAGCTCACAGCAGGGTTTCCAAACCATATGGTTCAAAGGCTCTCCTAAGCCCACCAAGCCCATGTTCTACCTCCCACTCACTCCCTTGGTCAGCATATGCTGTTCCAAATTAGTCCTGGGGACCTACAGACTTGTTAAGGTGGGGTTTATCTTGGTGTCTGATAGCTCAATTTCCTGACCAGCATCCAAAGCCCTGATTTCAAAGTCCTTTCTTCTGAAAGCATCCAACAGCTTGCCTCCAAGACAGACAGAGATTTTTTAACAGCTTTACTGAGGTTATAACTGAAATACAAAACACTGTATATCAGTTGTTTAAAGTATATCATACAATGAGTTTTGACATATGTGTACACTCTTGATTGGATAATAAACATATCCATCACCTCCTGTCCCTTTGGTTTTTTTCTGGTTGTTTTTTATTTGTTTTTATTGTGATAAGACACTTAATATGAGACCTACCCCCTTAACATATTTTTAAATGCACAAGACAATATTGCTAACCATAGGCACAATATTGCACCTATTGCAGATTTTGTAGTGGTGTCTCAAAGAGTGATGCTTTTCTTCTTCCAGAGTCCATAAATTGAGCCATGAACCACGAGGTGCTCATTGCAGGGTTTCTGGAGGAGCATGGTCCGCAGGCCCTTCTATCTCTCCTCTCTGGTTGAAGTCATTCTTGAAGGGTCGAAGTCGCCCTGACTCCAGAGTGGCTCTTGGGAACAATGTTTAATCAACAACAGCCATTACTTCATGTTAAATTCCAGCCCCGGTGCTATGTGCAATCTGGCCATGACCCTCACAATTCAAATTACAGCGAACTTGGATTACATCAGTCTGGGCTACATAGTTCCTCTAGACATGAAATTGGCTGTCCTGACACATTGAGATCAGGGAACTTTCTAAGGGTTATTTTTCTACTTGGAATGATAGATTTGTGCTGATCTGTCCAGTTCTTTTTTGTGCTTATCTAGAAAAATGAGACCATGGACTTGGGTCAGGAGTATAGTCAGTGATGAGCCAAAGTAATAAAGGTAAATCAATCTTTTGATTTAACCCTTAATCATATAAGAAATCTAAAGAATTTAAGTTGTTTAAAATATTAAATACACAATGTTCATTTAATTTTGCTCATTAGAACTCCAAGGTAACTCCATTCAGAACCCCATGGATTCTGACAAGAGAGTCACAAGAGAGCCTGTGAGTCTTAAAAGGAACAAATTCGTCAACCATTGAGGGGAAACAATGGTTTAAAATCTCATCTCACTCCCCACAACAGAGCAAATTCTAAATAGATTGAAGAGCTAAACATAAAATTAAAGAACATAGAAAAATGGAAGCAAATATTCATCAAGCGTTTAGGAGAAGAATTGTCTGCTTGTGGACGCAACAGGAGATATTACAAAAGAAAAGATTGAAAGACTTATATCTACATAAAACATTTAAATACCTCTAATTTAAAAATATAATAGAAATGCAGAGTCAAACAGCACATTGGAAGAAAGCATTTGTTATACCAGAAAGGATGATTAATTTTTTCATCTAAAGGGTTAACATATTTTGATTAAAAAAAGCAGGAAGATCTGATAGGAAAGTGAGCAAAAGATGAGAATACCCTTAACTAACAAAGAGAAAACACAACCGGTTGATAAAACTATAGAAAAATGTTCTACCTTGTAGTCATCAATGAACATTTTAAAAACTGAGATACCATTTCCACTCCTTTAGTTATTTACTTATTCAGTACATGATTCACCCAACCAGTCTTTAGTCAACAAGAACAGGCAAGGTGATGAGGATTAGTGATTAGACACCAGAGTTCTGCCCTTGGTGACACTTCAGCCCCATGGAGAGAGAAAGGCTCAAACAGAAAAAAGAGATGCGAAAAATAGAAGGAGTGGTGAAATATACATGATGTAGGAAATAGTTTTGGAAATATTTCACGTTATTAATAGTACCACAGCTGATAAGAATTTGGTACAAACAGGCCTTCTTATACACTGCAAATAGGAGTCGAAATTGTTACCACTTTTTTTTTCAGACCAGGACGCTCATTTATTAATTTACCTTGAGAAATATCTGGACCTGTCAGGAGGTCCAGATATTATTCTGACTTAACACATCCTCCCTTTTAGGCCTTGGGTTGCCTGGATTGTTACCACCTTTTTGGGCAGAAATATGACAAATTATTTTAAGAACTCTAATGCATGAATTCTAAATTCATACTCTCTGATCCCGTTATTATTTTTCTGGGCACCGAGTCAAAAGAAAAGATTCTATGTCCAGAAAAAATTTACAGACAAAGATTTTCATAACACCATTACTGATCATTATAAGAGCAAAAGATTGGAAGAAACTTAAATAGCCAAATTACAGAGACATTTTGGTTCCTCATCTTCATGAAATATTATACAGCCATGAAAGATGTTTTTCATGAAAAGTATTCTATCGAGCAAATATTTGAAATCTAAAGCGTAGATATACTAAAATTAAAACTATGTGGTAAATTAGCCCTAACTAAAAATACTCCTGAAGGAAAGTTTTAGCAGAAGTGGTGCTTGGATATAGCAATTGTGGTAATATTATTGTTCTTAATAATTCACTTTCTTCATAATTGTAAGAGGGTTATACCTCCCCAGACCCCTGGTTCTGGGCTTAGTTACGTGACTTGCTTTGGCCAGTGAAATGTGAATGGGTATGCATGCTCTCTATCCCAGGAGAAGCTTTAATGCAATTGCACAATTGGAGTCAGCTCTTTGCCCTTCACCCTCTGCCATGAGAACGGCATGTCTGGAATAGAGACTGTTCCTTCAGCCTGCATCTCAAAATGAACAGGTCACCCCGCAGACCCCCTACAATGTGATAGGGAAATGAATGTATAACTATGAGTAGCTGAAGTTTTAGAATTGTTTGATTCTTCAGCAAAGGCTGATTAATACAGAAACTGTGTATTTATTTTGTCGAACACTGTATTTTCAGAAATTTCTTAGTAGACATTTAATGATTTTCAAAATTTCAAATATAAACAAGTGCCTCTGCCTGAAACCTAAGAACAGCCCTGGAGGGAATGAAAATTGTTATTTTCAAACAAGATGGAGGATCATGTCTGGGTACCATGGGAAATTATCATGACTTGTCCTGAGGATTAAAAAAAAAATTTCAGTTAAATTCAATAACTTTTTTTTCACTCTTAAACTTAGTGTACTTTTTATTTTTCTTATTGAAAACAAAGGGGAAAATCATTTGGGACAGAGAAACAGGAACGAATAATGAAGATCCAGATTCAGGCACAATACATATATCCTTCTAAAGTGCAATCTTTCCCTTCCTAGCTTGATCTTATTCTTTCCAATTAATGTGCTCCTAACTATTTCAGAATAATAGGAATCAGCTCTGCCACTACTCTGCTAGCAATGAGTGTAGCGGCTCTGCCTGTTGGCAGGCGTGACAGTAAAGACCCCTAATATTTAAAGTACAGAATGGGCCCCTAATAAATAGCAGCAAATAATATTCAAAATGTTCACTGGAGACAGTATTTTTCTTGTTCCAGCAATGAGAATAAGAATCTGTCAATAAACTCACTATTGCCAATTACATATCTAAAATTGTGTATGGGAGATTTTTATCATAGGGGAGATAAAGAGATGTCCTTTCATGAAGGACAACCCGAGAGTCATACTTTGGTATTTGATCTAGAAAAGACAATGAGAAGTGGACCACGAGTTCCATGGCAAGCATAAAAATGTACAATCATTTTATCACGAGTTGATACTGATGAATATTGGAATGTATGTATTTATTCAACAAAATGTTATTTAGCATCTACTGAATCTCACACATTCTACAAAGTACCAGGTGAAGGAGTTAGATTCTGCTTTTCCATACCCTTCAGAGGCTAATATGACCCTAGCCTTCATCAGCCATATAATCCAGTGAAAAAGACATTAATTAACTAGAGAAAAAAAAAAGGTTGCTATGGGAAAAGAGCAGAATCAACTCAACTAGAGTAAGAAAGAGTCAAGGAAGGCTTCTTAGAGGAAATAAAGGCTAAGCCCATTTTCAGAGGATCCATAGGCGTGATCCAGGACAATAGGAGGATGAGGGCCCCGTGATGGAGAATGGTCCAGGGATAATGAACAGCATGTTAGAAAGTGAAACAGAACCTGCGCCTTAGGGGAAATTAGATAGGTTCAGTGTTAGTGAGGGATGATCAAGAGAGAAGGCTGGATGATTGGCAGGGTCTGGGTCACTCTGGGGCTTCACTCATGTAAAGGACCTGGGGCCTGGTCATAAGAAGAATGGGGTGCCAATCAAAGAATTTCAGGCAGAAACATTATATGATCAGATCTGTGTCTCAGTGAGTTCACTCCAATTTATACGGTAGTCAGTGGACCATCACAGTAGAGTCCAGAAAAGAAATGATGTACCCAGAAGTGTAGTGAGGGCAGGGAAGATGAAGAGTATTTGGATTCAAAACATATTTAGGGGGCAGAATCAATTGGAATGATTGGAATCAGCCAGGTCACTCCTCTTGCTTTGTCATTACACTCCCCATTATTATGTTAAAATTTGGCTTCCTAGATATTTTTCTTCCTGGGAGAAATGACCTTGCCCAGCTGACTGTTATATTTAGATAACTAGATTTCCTATTACTTGTTAATAAGTTATATTTCTAGATAGACACTTCAGATATTTGGGTGCTTCTTTAGTAAATTTGAATCAGGATTCCCAAGTCTGATGAACTCTAGGACTCCAACAAGATAATCTGGCTCTGTAAGGCCAAAAGCTTATTGTCTCTTACAGGAAATTCACCAAAGTCAGGCCATCCTGTGACTCTTCCTGGTAGGGTACCTCCCTGAAACTTCAGTCTCATGGAGGCCTTGAGCCATTAATTAGTGCTGGTCCCATATAGTTGAGATAGCGAGAGTAGCACCAGGAGATAAAGCAGCTGAATGTAAGTAAAAACTTTATTAAGGTAGACCAACAAGGAACTGGTGTTCCCGGAAATCTTGAATACTTCCAGTCGTCGTTCCATAAGCATCAAGACTGCTGAGAAGTGTCAACCACAAGCTGGGTCTAGAGAGGGGAAAGGATCACTAGGGCAGGTGCAAGCTATCCTAAAAGAGAAGATTGATGCTATCCCAAAGCCTAAGTGCAAACAGCTTCGTAAGTAAAACTCATCATGCCTCAGTGAATTTACCTTTTTGAGTTTGCAAGTAGCAATGTCATTTGAGATAATCAGTAAATAATTGTTCAAGACTTGCTTTCAGTCATGTGCTGTTACATGTATTTCCTCATGACTGGCCGAGTGGCTCAAAATACAAATCCATCTAAATCAGTAACTCCCATTATACTCTTAATGCATTATGAATATTTCCTTCATACTGTGTTTATCATTTTCAGTAATATATTTGTCAAATAATTTTCTTTAACATTCATTTATTCCACTAAGCTAGTTTTGCTCACCACCATACTCTCAGTGTCCAGTACCTATCTGGTAAGCATTCAATAAATCTATATTGGTTAGTTGGTTGGGTGATTGATTGCATGGGTTAGGAAGTTAGATTACATGACTATAAAAGTCTGTGGTTTTACGATAGCCCATATTTCTGCAGATAAGGATTTCTGGGCAGTCTAGATGATCCTGATGGATTTCATTCTGCTTCCCCACAGTGAGAAATATACTGTGAATAAAGCTAAAGCTCCGAGAAGTTAAATAGTTTTCTGCAGATCACACCATCGTGGTTCATCAACTCTGGGGCTGAACTAGCTCCATGGCTTGTTAAGTGTGTGACCATGGACAAGTCACCTAAAGTCTCTGTGTGCCAGGTTTCTCATTCATTAATTGGAGATAATAGAAGTTCCTACCTTATGGGACTGTTGCAGGTTTTAAAGTCCTTAGGAGAGTGTTTGGCACATAGGAAGTGCTACATGTGTGTGAGTTACTATTATTACATAATTGAAAATTATCTAGCCTTTCTGATTCCTAGGATCATGAGTCCAACTTTCTATTCAACACATGTACTGGACACTTTCTGTGCTAGCCAGGAGTCTAGGTCTTGAAGATGCAAAAGCAGTTTAGACAGAATTGAAGAACATGAGGTACAGGAAGGACAAATAAGCCAGAGGACAGATATCACCGTAAGATTATGATAAATATTGCTGCTGAACTAAACATTCAAGTGCTCCAGGAGTATAGGTGGCAAAATAGCCAATCTTGCTTAAGGCAAGATGACAACTATTTAATGGAAAAGTTGCCATCTCGGTTGGGCCACAAAGGATGAATATGAGTTAGATAGGTATGGGCAGACTCACATTTATGACACCCTCTCTTCTCTAAAGAGAGAAACTTATTTTTTCAAGAACCTCACAGAGACCCCTGATCTTAAGGCAAATAGGTCTCTACCCTAGTCCTGTGAGCGATATCGGGATTGGTTTAAACCAGTCCTAGTACTCTCTGTCCTTTTAGCCATCAAATGGTTCAGTCTGTCAAATTAGATGCATGGAAAGGCAACCCTTTCTAAGTTAAGGAGACAAAGCCTTATAATTAGAAGACCACTGTTTGCTTTTCCCTTCCTCCATCTCCTTGGTACATAGATGCAATGCTTGGAAGGAGATGCAGCAGGGGAGAAAGCCAATGGGCCTCAGAGGAGGGAGCAGGGAGATAGAAGGAGCCCATGTCCCTGATCCTGTGGTTGAATCACCAGAGCAGCCTGGAACGGCCTGTCTTTAGTCTTGCTAAGGGAGAAAAATACACCCTGATTTGTTTAAACCACTGTGGTCAAGTTTTCTGTTACGTAACAGCTGAAAGCATTCCTGACACGAAGCAAAAGTGGGGATGTATTTCAAACAGAGCAGTGTCTGCGCAGAGGGTCTATTTTGCCTACAGATAGGTCAGCAGCTTAGAATGGCAGCAGTGAGTGTGGATCATAGAAGGAAGAGAAAAGAGATCGGGACACAGCAGGAAATGAGGCAAGAAGTAAAAGTCCCTGAATGTGCTCTATGTTTGGATTTGTATTTGTATTGTATTGATAATTACAAGCCAACAGAGAAATGTAGGCAGTTAAGTGACGTGCTCAATATTGCTTATTTAGGAAAATAACCCAGTTAATTGTGTACAACACACTGGAAGCCAGTTAATGGGTATAGTAGTTTAAGAAAGAGGATGAACTAAAACATCAATATGGGGGGAAGAAGAAGAAAGAGTCAGCCACAAGAGGTCTTCCTGAGGATCATATTTATGGCAACAGCAGGCTCACATACTGTAGTTGTGGTTCAGAAGCCCGGATACCTATGGAAGGAGTTAAGAAGTGAGTTTAGCCTCTGGAGTCGGACTGCCAGTGTGGAGTCATAGCTCCTTCACCTGGAACCTGTGTAAGCTTCCGCAGGACCCTCAACCTCGCAAAGCCACGATGTTCTCACCTGTACAGCGTGCTCAGTAATACAATTATTTTAGTTTATTTAACAGGCAGTTATATATTAATACCACTTACTATATGCCAGGAACTTCCTAAGTGCATTACAAATATTGCTAAATTTAATCTTCATAACAAACCTATAAGTACTATGACTATCCCTGTTTTATAGTATTGCCTCGTTTATTATATTGTTGTGGGAATTCACTGAAGACAATACTTGGAATATGCTTAACACAGTAACTGACACGTTGAAAGCCCCCCGGTAAGCACTAGCTTCTGCTACTGCTTCTTTTTTTCTGTTGAAATTGTTACAGTGAAACTTCTTTTTTTAAAATATCTTACCCTTTGCATGGTAAAGAGTAGTACAGAAACATGGCATTTCTCTTATTTCTCTTCTCTGTCTCTCTCTCTCTGTGAGATGGGATGGTCAGGTTTATTGCAGTATAAATTATGTACAGTAAATTTCACCCTTTAAATGACTGCTGAGTTTAGACAAATGTGTAGGTCTCCATCACCACTTTGGAACACTTTGTCACCTATTTCTACCACCCCAAAAAGTTCCCTTTTGTTTTTCTGCAAGTCAGTACTCTCTCCCCAATCTCAGCCCCAGGAACTACTGATCTGATTTCCTTCCCCTTTTTAGTTTTTCCTTTTACCAAGTGTTATATCAATGGAATCGTACAGTGTGGATTATCGTGTTCTGACTTTTTTCACTTAGCAGAATGCTTTTGAGGTGTTGTGTTATCTGCAGTTCATTCTTTTTATGGCTAGTACTATTTTAATGTATAAATGTACAAGTCTGTTATCAAATAAATCATTTGCAAATATTTTCTCCCAGTCTGTAACTAATCCTACCCTCTCTTCAGAATGTCTTTCAAAGAGCAGCAATTTTAAATGTTGATAGTTTGTGCTTTTTGTACCTTATGTCTTTGTAACTCTAGGTGATAAAGATTTTCTTCTATGTTTTCTTCTAGAAGGTTATGGCTTTATGGTATACATTCATGATTGTGATCAATTTTGAGCTATATTTTTATAGGCATGAGACATGGGTTAAAATTTATTATTTTGCATATGGATGTCAAATCATTTAAGCATCATTTCTTTAGTTAGACTATCTTTCCCCTATTGAATTACCTCCATACCTTTGTTGGAAGTTAATTGTCTGTACACGTGTAAGTTAATTTCTGACCTCTATTCAGTTTCATGGATTTATATGTTTTTCCAGTCTGTCTTAATTAATACTATATAGCTTTAACATAAGTTTCAAAGTCAGGTAGTGGGAGGGTCCTCAACTTTATCTTTTCCCCCAAATTTGGCTATTTTAGGTCTTTTGATTTTCCATGTAAATCTTATAAAGAGCTTGTCAATTTTTAGAAAAGAACATGCTGGTATTTTGATCAGGATTGTGATGACATATATAAATCTATAGATCAATTAGGGGAGAAATGACTTTTTTTTTTTTAAATAGATCTTTATTGGAGTATAACTGCTTCACAATACTGCACCAGCCCCTGTCGCACAACAAAGTGAATCAGCCACATGCACACATACATCCCCATATACCCTCCCTCCTACCCTCCCAACCCCACCCCCTCCAGGCCATCGCAAAGCACTGAGCCGTCCTCCCCGTGCCATGCCGCTGCCCCCCACCAGCTAACCATTCTACATTTGGTAGTGTATACATGTCGATGTCCCAGCTGCCGCCTCCCCGCCACGTCCTCAGATCCATTCTCTATATCCATGCCTCCATTCCTGCCCTGCCACTAGGTTCATCAGTACCATTTTTTTTTTAGATTCCATATATATGTGTTAGCATACTGTATTTGTTTTTCTCTTTCTGACTTACTTCACTCTGTATGACAGGTTCTAGGTCCATCCACCTCGCTACAAATAACTCAATTTCATTTCTTTTTATGGTTGAGTAATATTCCCTTGTATATATGTGCCACATCTTCTTTATCCATTCATCTGTCGATGGACACTTAGGTTGCTTCCATGTCCTGGCTATTGTAAATAGTGCTGCAATGAACATTGTGGTAAAAAACTAAAAATAGAACTACCATATGAGAATTGACATTTAAACAAATTTAAGTTTTCTGGCATGTGAAGTGGCATGTTTCTCCAATTATTTAGAATTTCTTCAGTTTTACTTAGGAACATTTGTTTTATTAATATTTTATGTCTTACACACTTACATTAGTAAGTTTCTCCCTAAATAGAAATTAAGCCATTTCCTGGCTTTATGCTACTATAAATGGTATAGATTTTTAATTTTAATTTTTAATTGCTTGTTGCTACTATATAGGCAAACCACTGATTTTTATATTTATCTTCTGTGAATTTGTTAAACTCATTTATTAATTCTAGAAGCAGTTTTGTAGATGCTTTGGATTGTTTATATAGATGATCATGTCATGTGCAAATAAAGACATGTTTCTTTATTTCTAGTGTGTATCCTTTCATTTATTTCCTCTTGCTTTACTTCACTGACTAGGACCTCCAAAGCAATATGAATAGAAGTTATGAGAATAGATACCCTTGCCTTGTTCCTTATCTGAGAGGAGAAGCATTCAGACTTCCACCATTAAGTCTGATGTTAGCTGTCAGTTTTCACAGATGAGCTTTATTAGCTTCCAGAAGTTTCCTACTATTTCTGGTTTAGTGAGAACTTTTATGATGAATGAGTGTTGAATCTTGTCAAATTATTTTTCTGTGTCTCTGGAGCTGAGCCCATGGTTTGGCTTTTATAGTCAGTTAAAATGGTGAATTATAGTGACCTGGGGATGTTGAAACAACCTCACAATCCTTGGATCAACCCCAATTGTTCATGAGGCACTATCCTTTTTTTTTTTTTTTTTTTTTTAAGAGGCTGAGGCCAGGCCTTCCTTTTGTTCTTTTTTTTTAAATTAATTAATTAATGTATTTATTCTTGGCTGTGTTGGGTCTTCGTTTCTGTGCGAGGGCTTTAGTTGCAGAAAGCGGGGGCCACTCTTCATCGCTGTGGGCGGGCCTCTCACTATCGCGGCCTCTCTTGTTGCGGAGCACAGGCTCCAGACGTGCAGGCTCAGTAGTTGTGGCTTATGGGCCTAGTTGTTCCGCGGCATGTGGGATCTTCCCAGACAAGGGCTCGAACCTGTGTCCCCTGCATTGGCAGGCAGATTCTCAACCACTGCACCAGCAGGGAAGCCCGGCACTATCCTTTTTATAGCTAGCAGGATTCAGTCTGCTAGCATTTTGTTAAGGCTTTTTTTTTTTTTTCCATCTGTGTTCTATTTTCTGGAAGAGTTTGTGTAGCATATGTATTATTTCTTCCTTAAGCATTTGGTAGAATTCACCAGTGAAGCCATCTGGGCCTGAAATTTTCTTTACAGGAAGGTTTTTAAATACAAATTCAATTATTTCAGTAGATATAATGCTATTCGGGTTATCTGTTACTGCTTGAGTGAGCTTTGGAAGTTTGTGTCTTTCCAGGAATTTGTGCATTTCATGTATCAAATTTATTGGCATATTTGCTATCCTTTGATGTATACAGAATCTCTAGTGATGGTCCCTCTTTGTTCCTAATCTAGTGATTTGGTCTTCTCCCTCTTCTTAATCAGTCTGACTAGATGTTTATCAAATGAGTTGCTCTTTTAAAAATAACCAGCTTTTGACTTCATTGCTTTTTCTTTATCGTTTTACTGCTTTTTTATTTCACTGATTTTTGCTCTAACATTTTAATTTTCTTCCTTCTTGTTTTGTGTTTATCTTCTTCTTCTAGTTTTTAAGGTGAATGCTTATTCATTAATTTAACACCTTTCTTATTTTCTAGTATAAACCTTTGATGCCATTCATTTCCCTCTAAGCACTGCTTTAGCAGCATCTCAAATTTGATATGATTTGTTTCATTTTCATTAAATTCCAACTAATTTCTAAGCATCTTTGGGTTTCTCCTTTGATCCTTGGGTTATTAGAAGTGTGTTTAATTTCAAATACTTTGGAATTTTTCCAGGTAGCTTTCTGTTCTAATTTAATTTCATTATGGTCAGAAAACATATTTTTTATGATTTCAATCATTTTAATTTGCTGAAGTTTGTTTCATGATCCAGAAATTTGGTAAATGTTCCATGTACATTTTAAAAGAACTTGTTTGATGAGTGGTGAAGTAGTCTATAAATGAGATTGATTGAGAGTGATGTTTAGATTTTCCATATATTTGTTAATTTTTTTAAACTCTTTTTCTATCATTTGCTGAGAGCTGTGAAGTCACCAAGCTAATTGTTGGTTTACCTGTTTCTCTTTTCACTCTCAGTTTTTGCTTTATGCCTTTCGAAGCTCTGTTACAAAGTACAAACACATTAAGCTGGTTATGTCTTCTTGATGAATTGATATAGTGTAATGTCTCTTTTCATCCTGGCTATATCCTGTGTTCTGAAGTCTAGTTTGTCTCATAGTAATAGATTTACTTCAGCTTTTTCCTGATTGGTTTTTCCTTGCTATGTATATTTTCTATTTTTCTTCTTTTCACATCTGCATGTATCTATTTAAATCAGATTTCCCTGTAGGTAACCTATAATTGAGGCTTGCATTTTGATTCAATTTGATAATCTTTGTATTTTAATCAGGATGTTTAGACCACCTAAATTTAGTGTAATGTTTAATATGATTGGATTAAAATCCATCCTCTTCACAGTCGTTTTCTGTTTGTCTCATCTATTCTTTGTTCCTTTTTCCCTTTGTTTCTTGCCTTCTTTTGAACTAATTGAGTATTTCTTACGCCATTTCATTTTCACTCTGGCTTATTAGTTATACTGATACTTTCTTTTTCAGTGGTAGATTTAGGGCAGTGATTCTAAAATAGGGACAATTTTTCCCTCCAGGGAAAATATGGAGGGAAAAATGTCTGGAGACATTTTTGATTTTCAGGACTCAATGGAGGTGTTGCTGGCATGCAGCTGGTAGAGGTCAAGGATTCTGCTAAACACCACAACAAACAATGATCACATCAAAAGTGCCAGTGTTCGTCTGGGAGGCTCCCTGTGACTTCACACTTCTTATTTCTTTTACACAGCCCACAACACTCTCTCACAGCTGAATCTCCTCCCGTACTTCACTGAGCATGGACCCCTCCCCTTGCTTCCACCAGAGCGTCACAACTCACATTCCGCATCCTCCCCAGTGGATGTTCTTCTCCCATCAAGTCCTATCCCCCCACAGCTAGTCAGGACCCCATCCATCCTCACCATCTGAAGGGCTTTGCCCCCTCAGTGAAACTCTCACGCTCTTGTGTCATCAATCAATTCCTCTCTATTAGATCATTCTTATCAGCATACTTATAGACTCTAATAGCTCCCTTCTAAAAGCAAACCAACAAATCTCTGTTGACCGCACATCGCCCCTCCAGCAACCACCACATTTCCTGCTCCCTTTCACAACCAAATGTGTTTGAAAGAGGTGTCCGTACCGGGCTCTCCTTATCCCTACCTACCATTTCTTCTCTCTTCCCCACCGTACTCCTCCACTTCCAGTTTCACCTTACATGTCTCTTAAGCCATCCCTGACCACCCTGCCAAAAATAAGTCACCCTCTCTTAGTTTCTTTCTCAAACTATTGATTAATTCATTCAGACCACTTATTACTGCACATTCTTTTCTGTGTGTGTTTTCGCCGTAGGCTGTTTGCTCCCTCACCAGAATGTAAACTTCATGCATACAGAAACCATGTCCAACTTGTCCACTCTTGTACTGTATTATCTATGAACAGCATAGAGCCTGGCATATAGTAGAGGCTTAAAATATTCCAGGAAGACTGACTGACTGACTATACGAATACATAAATGAGTGGAACAGTGCCATCGAAAACAGGGCATTAGTTGTGATGTTTAGAATATACTCATCAGAATGTGGCATAGCTCTTTTTTAAAATTTGTTTTATTATTCACTGTTTTGATTGAACTTGAAATTTCATTTATTATAATGCTGAAATGGCAAAGTGGCATCAGGTTGTTGTTCCCTTTGCATATTTTCATGGATAATTCAAAGGTGAATATATATATATATATATATATATATATATATATATATATATATACATATATTTTTTTAAATTCACTGTTTCCCAAGCATAGCTACAAATCCTTCATAAGTTTCTAATGTTCAATCTTAAGAATTTAAAACTAGATGAGTTACAGTGTTCCAGTTCTCTGTGAGGCACATTTTCCCTTTTTTTTTTCTGTATAGAGCTGCAATCTACAAAAAAGACAGGCAATAATTTTATAAAATATGTGGCATTGTCATTTGAAACTGGCTACAATTTAACTTTATTTAGATCTCCATTTAACCATAAGTTGGTTTTCTATGTCTGTGAATCTGTGTCTGTTTTGTATATATATTCATTTGTATTATTTTTTAGATTCCACGTATAGGTGATATCATATATTTGTCTTTCTTTGTCTGACTTACTTCACTTAGTATGATAATCTCTAGGTCCATCCATGTTGCTGCAAATGGCATTATTTCATCCTTTTTTATGGCTGAAAGGGAGATAGAGGAGGGATAAGTTAGGAGCATGGGATAAACAGATACAAACCACTATACATAAAACAGATAAGCAGCAAGGATTTACTGTACAGCACAGAGAACTATATTCAATATCTTATAATAACTTATAATGGAAAATGATCTGAAAAAATGTATATATATACCTGAATCACTTTGCCGTACACCTGAAACTAACACAATATTGTAAATCTGCTACACTTCAATAAAATTTTTTAAAAAGATCCCCATTTATCATTTCTTGCAGTTTTCAAGGAGCACTACCATAAATTCAAAAGAGCTTTAAAAAATGTTTTACAGAAACTACACCCTTCTTTTTTTTCTATATTTCATTTACCATTGTTTGTGATAACCACCAGAGTATTTTTATATAAATCAAAACATTCTCCCTTTTAGTCCAACCACTTTTCTGGTTATATGAACGGTGGTGTCACACACCATCGTTTATGACGTCACAGCACTTTATCATGAAGGCATTTGTGATGCTGTGAGCAAAGTTTAGAGCCTCCGGTCCTTCATTTAGCCTTAACATATCCCAGTGATGGGCTTTTCCCCCTTGGACCTTATCAAAGCTTTGATATTGAAACTATCCTTAGGAATGGGCATTTGTATTCAAAACTATGTGATGTTAGACAGAAGCATTCCAAAAGGAGAAGAAATTTTACAAAAACCTAAAATCACCCAATGCTTCCACTGCTAGAAATATCAGGAAAGCAGAAATTCTCCTTCAAGCTTTCTACTAATCACTTCTGGACTTCAAGTTGCAGTAGAAACCCCAAAGAAGGCAAACCAAGGGTCGCAAATTCTTCTGAAAACACTCAGTTGTTCAGCCATCTCATAAGATTTCAACCAGTCTCAGCTTCAGTAACTGAAAGATGTCTACAAAATTGGGTTCTAGTCATTTTAACAGCTTTGCAGATAGACAAAATCATCAAGGTGAAGGGGAAATTGTTGGAGGCAAAACTCTCTCCTGTTTTTATATTTCAATTCCTTTATTTGAAATGCTCTTCCATCCCAGTAGAATTCAGTCAGTTATTAATTTCTTCTAGCACCAGGATGTTTGAGAGCAGGGAACTGAGACAGTGTTACCATTTGATTAGTGGTTTCCGAGAAAACAAAGTTACCAAAAGTGCAATGTTGCTGGTTATTTTGAGAAGAAAATGTACCCTGGTTCTAATTTATGATATATATTTTAACTGGGCTTAGTTTTATCTTGTCACTCCAGTGATCTTTGCCTTTGAGAAATATTTTGAATTTGAATGTCATAATAGCAAACTGTGACTGATTGAAATGTAACAACTTATGTCAAAGGGGTGCTTCCTTGTTTCCTCCAAGAACCTTAGAAAAATATGACAAATGTTGAAACTAGTGCTTTTAGCAGTGTGAGGCTCTTATAAGAAGAGATCTTTGGATGATTTTGAAAAGAATTTTAGAAAGTAATTGCTGCTTTCTCAAGGAGAAATGTTTCCTCTTGTAAGAATTACGGAAACCTTGAACATCCAATTCTAATGTGGTTTTTTCCCCCTAGAACTTGTTAATGTACTTGATATTTTCAGGGAGGAAGAAATTTTCCTCTAACCTTCTAGGTTCTTCTGGCTGGTCTGAGAATTAAATTGACATGAGACATTAACAGGAGGAAATCAAACAAAAATTTAATACCATGGTTACACGGGAGAGACCCAGGAAAACTGAGCAACTGATGAAAAAAGCCAAAGCCTTCACCTTGAATACTGTGTTTGGCTAAAGACAAAGAGGATGTTGGGGGTAGGGGTTTGGGATTTCAAAGGGGAGGAAGGCAATTCACATGGAGATGAAAAAGCAAAGGTTTGGTAAACAAATGTTTGCTGGGCCAGAAGAGACATTGGGACCGGGAGAGGACTTTGATCTCCAGGCCCTGCTAGTTTCCGACACCACACTTAGCCCATATTCTTTGCAGGTATCTCTGGCAATAGCTCTATTTCAGGAATAGGCCCTGTATCTAAATTCTTTTAAGCAGGTATAGGAAGGTCAAAAGTTCTTCCAGAGTCTTTTGGGCCTTGATTGTTTTCTGCTTAAAATAATCTACATGACAAAGAGACACATTTTGGGATGGCAAAATTTGTTCCCCTATAATATGCATGTGACAAATTACTGGCTTTACTACCCTTTGGAGCTAGTCATTTTTAAACATGGTGAAAATAATCAACAGAGGCCTAAATGTCAAGGTGCCCTTTCTATGATGATGGTCATTGTTCAACTACATAAGAACTGACGATTTCTAAAGTATTTTTTACACAGTACTTTAACACTGTTATTTCAATATTATAGTTAAAGTCCCTGATGCAGGAGAAATATAATTTTGTGTTTGTTAAACCACTAGGTGGCATTTCAGGGAGCTGGGAGGAGCTTCGGTCCTTTACGTCTCAGTGCAGAAAGAATTCAACCAGAGGCAAAATGATAGACAAGAAGTGATTTATTAGAATAGGACGCTTGCGAGGGTTACAAGTGGGCAGGCGAGCGTTGCGCTCCCCTGAGTACTTAATGGGTTACAGTTTTATAATCAAAGGAAAAGTGGGGAGGGGGAAAATACCACCTTCTTCCTCAGTCTTGAGTAGACGTCATGCTTCCATCATCAGCTCCTCCTCCAGGTTGGGCATGGGAGTTCTCTTGTCCCTACATGGTCAAGCTGGGACTGTCATGGCAGCATGGAAAAATTATTTCAGGTCTCAGTACAATGAGGGTCTTTCACTTTGAAATGTTACCTTTCCATAAATCACTGTTTTTTATGTGTGCAGAGAGCATGTCCTAGAGGTCATTAACTTAATGAGCTTATTGGGCAGAATGTGGGTCTCATGCCACCATAAAACATCTCATGTTTTATTGTTTTGAGTCATTTCTCATGCTTCTGTTGGCATGGTTTTTTGCTAAGCAAGCCTGCTTGGATTTGTGGTTAAGTAAGCCTACTTTCTTGAGTGATCATTAACTTACAGGGGTCTCCCATACTTCTTTTTATTTACTTACAGTCCCCTAGTGGGATTAACTATTTAATTACCTACTTTGTCCCTTTACTCTGTCCCTATCATTTGTGCCTAGTGCTAACAAAAACATATATGTGTTTTCTAAAGGTAATTGAATCCTGACTACTTTAAGTTCACCCTCTACTACTGATGTGAAAAACCCATATTAATGGATTTAGTATTGGCTTACTTGCTTTGGAGTCCTTGAAGCCCCATAATTTTTAAATAAGAATACCATACAAGTTGTCACAAATGTCAAATTTCATTTTTTATGGCTGAGTAATATTTCATTGTGTGTGTGTGTGTGTGTGTGTGTGTGTGTGTGCGTGTGTGTGTACACACCATGTCTTCTTTGTCTATTCATCTATCAGTGGGCACTTATGAGGCTTCCATCTCTTGGCTATTGTAAATAATGCTTCAGTGAACACAGAGGTGCATATATCTTTTTGAATTAGTGTTTTCAGGTTTTTTAAAGACATTTCAGGTGTGGAATTTCTGGATCGTATGGTAACTCTATTTTTAATTTTTTGAGGACTCTCCATATTGTTTTCCATAGGGTCTACACCAGTTTATATTCCTACCAAAAATGCACAAGTGTTCCCTTTTCTCCACACCCTCACCAACACTTGTTATTTGTTTTCTTTTTGATAATAGTCGTTCTGACAGGTGTGAGATGATATCTCATTGTGGTTTTGATTTGCTCTTCCCTCATGATTTGTGATTTTGAGATCTTTTCATGTGTCTATTGATCATCTGTGTGTCTTCCTTGGAAAAATGTCTATTCAGATCTTCTGCTCATTTTTTAATCAGGTTGCTTGGTTTTTTGATGTTGAGTTTTATTAGCACTTTGCATGTTTTAGATATTAACCCCTATTGAATGTATCATTTGCAAATATCTTCTCCCATCTAGAAGGTCCCTTTTTGTTTTGTTGATAGTTTCCTTCCCCATGCAAAAGCTTTTCAGTTTGATGTAGTCCCATTTGTTTATTTTTGCTTTTGTTTCCCTTGCCTGAAGAGACACGTTCAAAAAAATATTTCTAAGCCTGATGTCAAAGAGTGTACTACCTATGTTTTCTTCTAGAAGTTTTATGGTTTGGGGGTCTTACATTCAAATCTTTAATCCATTTTGAATTTATTTCTGTATATGTGTGAGAAAGTAGTCCAGTTTTCCCAACACTACTTATTGAAGAGGCTATCTCTTCCCCACTGTATATTCTTGCCTCCTTTGTCGTAGATTAATTGCCCATGTAAGTGTACGTTCATTTCTGGGCTCTTTATTCTGTTCCATTGATCTATGCGTCTGTTTTTGTGCCAGTGCCACACTGTTTTGATTACTGTGGCTTTGTAGTACAATTTGAAATCTGGGAGCATGATATCTCCAGCTATGTTCTTCTTTCTCAAGATTGCTTTGGCTATTTGGGGTCTTTTGTGTTTCCATACAAGTTTTAGAATTATTATTTCTGGTTCTGTGGAAAATGCCATTGGTATTTTGAGAGAGATTGTGTTCAATATGTAGATTGCCTTGGGAGATATGGTCATTTCAACAATATTAATTCTTCCAATCAATGAGCATGGTATGTCTTTCTATCTGTTTGTGTCATCTTCAATTTCTTTCATCAGTGTCTTGTAGTTTTCTGAGTACAGGTCTTTTACCTCCTTAGTTAGATTTATTCCTAGGTATTTTATTCTTTCTGATACAATTGTAATGGACTTAGAGGGGATTATGGTGAGTGAAATGTCAGACAGAGAAAGAAAAATACTGTATGATTTTGCTTATATGTGGAATCTGAAAAACAAAACAAATGAACAAAGAGAAACAGAGTGGTAGATACAGAGAACAATCAGGTGGTTGCCGGAGGAGGAGGGAGATGGGGCGGGGGGAATAGGTGAGGGAGATTAAGAGGTACAAGCTTCCAGTTGCAAAATAAATGAGCCATGGGTACGAAATGTACAGTGTAGGGAATATAGTCAATAATTATGTAAGATCTGTGTGATGACAGATTGTAACTAGACTTATCATGGTGATCATTTTGAAATGTATAGAAATAACAAATCACTATGTTGTGTAACAGGAACTAACATAGTGTTGTAGGTCAATTATACTTCAAAAACAAACAAACGAACTCACAGAAAAAGAGACTGAAGCCAGAACCACACACCTAGGCTTGTCGTGAATTCCTGACTATCATAACCGTATGGGATAATAAATATTTATTATTGTTTTAAGCTGCTAGGTTTGGGGTAGTTCTTTACACAGCAATAGATACCTAATACAACTGGTTATAATGTGAAACTCCATTTTATCTTAGCCATCAGTTGCTCACAATTTCCCCTATCAACATTCTATTTTGAAGAACTTCACATGATCTGGATTTAATTGATTTCTTCCTCATGATTAGATTTGGGTTAAACATTTTGTCAAGAATAGTACATCAGTGATAACTTATTCCCAACTATCTTTTATTGCTTATCCATTAGGACTCAGATTAAACATTGCTTCTGCAGGTAAGTCTTTCCCGAGCCTTTGTCCAGCTTTAACATCAGAATTTCTCTTTGTTATACTCTCTCATACAACATGGTTTCTTTCTCAAAGTGCTTTCCCCAATCACACAATCCTAAATGCAAATATTGGGTTAATGTTTACTACCCCCCGCAGCATGAAAACTCTGCAAGATGTATTAAATGTATAATAAATGTATTATTTATGAATAAAGTCATTGATTTATTATATCTATGCATGTGAATGCATATTCACATATGCATGTGAATTTTACCTTGAATCCATTGGATGCCTACTGTATTCTAGGCCTGTGTTAGGCATTTTTTAATAGCTGTAATTCAATGAAATATACAATGTTCATTTATTAATTTGTTCATTCAAATTGTTTTTGAATGTCTACAGTGTGTTATATTTTGCATTAGGGACTTAGACTACTGGTTAGTTGGTGCAATTGTGAACCTCAAATCCTTTAAGCAACAAAATAAGCCATAATTTCTTCAATATGTTTTAAAGAACTCAAGGAGGAGCTGTATGTCTATAAAACTGGTAAGAAACAATGATGTTCCAAAAACGTGTGCCCTTGATTCATCTGTTAATCTAAGTCCAAAGAGAGACAGAAACTAAGAATTCTACCCTTGTTCTACAAGATTTGGGGGATTTGAAAAGGGTTTCTTTTTTTTGATTTATGGAAAAAACTGATGTGTTTAGTTTAGCAAAAATATTTATGAATTTTATGGTAGAAGACTGAGCACAGATGGTCAGAAAAACAAAAGAGATGAACACGGAGAGTTTAATGGAAGGAATTGAAATTGCTAAGTTGGGAAGGGTTTGTATTTGCTGCCAAATGTAACATAGAAGCAAATGCATCAATGCAGGAACACATTTATCAACTTAACACATGCTTGTTGTGTGGCTACCTCCCACTTGACTGTACTGAGCATCCCCACTCAGTGGAATTGGCTGGAACCTCTTTATTTGTTTATTTTTGGATGTGAAAATCTGTGCCCAGTGCTCAAAACTTCTTCTGGGTATACCAACCATATCAATTACCAAGCAAGAACAAAATACAAAAGAAATAAGACAGCAAATGACAAAAGACCCAGATCCTCTTCCACTAAGGTGCTGCTTCCAATCAATATGGCAGAACTAAAGATGAACACGAAGGTCAGCCATCTGGCCAAGGCTCTGGCCTCAAAGGACATTTCCTGATTTTCTTTTCTCCTTGGGTTCATACAAGCAGTGGGGCAGGTAAGGCAAATCACACAGATTAACAGAAACATTCATTGAGAGGAAAAATGGTTCAGATAAAAGAGGCAAAATGTTTATAACATCCTGAGCATGATTTTACTGTATGGGTGTGTGCATATTTCTCTTTTTAGACTATACACACACCTACCAACCACACACAGACACACACACAGATACACACACATTTATATACCATAGCCAAGTTAGTGAGATGACATGCAAAGTAAAAACTGAAAGAAACTACTTCTAAGCTTAATAAAACTGAAATATAATGTTAAACCTCTTATGTCCTAAATCCTTTTCAGTATAACAAAGATAACAAACTCAGGAGGCCCACGTTTGACCATTGGATATAGTAAAAAAAAAAAAGAAAAGAAAAGAAAAAAAATGTGCACATGTAAGGTATAAAGTTGGTGAGTAAAGCCAGATAGAAGCTTAGATTATTCTTGGTCGACACCTTAGAAACACATTTAATTTACCCAAATCTATAAACCAAGGTCAAGAGCCATGAATTTTATAGAATTCTTTTGCTGGATGTGGCTATTGCTCACTCTTATGCTGGAGTGGAATAAAAAGCTTAAGCTAAAGAAAGTGCATTGGGAAGATTCATCTCCACAAATACACAGGGACTGCTATGGAAGAGTGGGTGTTAGTCCCTGGTTTTTTGTTTTTCTTTTTTCTGTCTCTTTTCAACCCTATGGGTAGAACTCAAAGTACAGTTGATCCCATTTTTTTAAAAAAGGAAATATCTGGTGTTCTCAAGATATTAAATTTAATAGTGTAATGCATTCCACTTGAAATTTGTGTCTCCTTTTTAATAGATTGCAATCCTGGAATCCTTAGGTCAAAATTCTAGCCAAGGAGCAGACAGGTCTAATGCATGGCATTTCCATTATGACAACTAACATATATTATTGTCTTTTAAGGAAATCTACTGAGAATATTATAAGGTTATTTGCATTTCTTAACCTTAGCCTTTGACTCAGGTAATTGGTTAATTATGGGGTATGATGGATGGATTTAATACAAATTCTCATCTGATTTCCATACCAAACCCATAGTGTAATGCTATTTCAGGAGTTTGAGAAGAATGACATCTTGAAACATAACACAATAATTTCCAGTTGTCATTTAAAAATGATGCGTTCTGTCATCACTCACTGCCAATCTCCACCATTTAAAAAAAATTTACCTATTATGAAGGGAAAATTCAAACATATACAAGCACAACGGGATAGTATAATAAAACCCTCATGTACTTATTTTCCAGCTCCAACAATGATCAACTTTCTACCTTCTTATTTCACCAAATTCCTCAGCCTACTCCCTACATCCCTAGACTATTATTATTTTGTTCAGAGTTCTTTTTCCACCACTCTGTTTCATTTTTAGCTTGACTACTTGATATCATCTCTGGATGGAGTGGATACACGTCTTCTACTCTTGCAGATAGAAATGTAGGCATTTTTGTAGGTACAGAGGTCAAGGATTTATCATGATCTAGTTTTAATAGACAACTGGTCTGGCAATGCAAATTCTGCCAAAGAGAAGAACAGCAGATAACAATTCTGAAAACAGTCATTGTTTCTTGACCAGTTTCCAGCCAGCCTGGAATTTCTTCTTCTTCTGGGAACACAATTACTTTCTTCTTTGCAGAACCTACTTGTTATGGTTTGAATGGACCCAGACTGTCCAGAGAACTCAATTCCTGTGGTCATCAGAAGTCATGAGCACATGGTATGTGAGCCCTCCTAGGGCAGATGTTCGTATATTTCCTTTGACATTGTGAACTATGAGGACTGTGTAAGCCTGAAGTTAAAAGTCGTCTTTCCGGGGCTTCCCTGGTGGTGCAGTGGTTGAGAATCCGCCTGCCAATGCAGGGGACACGGGTTCGAGCCCTGGCCTGGGAAGATCCCACATGCTGCGGAGCAACTAGGCCCGTGAGCCACAACTACTGAGCCTGCGTGTCTGGAGCCTGTGCTCCGCAACAAGAGAGGCCGCGATAGTGAGAGGCCCACGCACCGCGATGAAGAGTGGCCCCCACTTGCCGCAACTAGAGAAAGCCCTTGCACGGGAACGATGACCCAACACAGACAAAAATAATAAATTAAAAAAAAAAATTCATCTTTCCCATCAGAGAGAGAGAGCCTGAGAATGAAGCAACACAAAAGAAAGAGAGAAAGAGAGCAAGATAGAGACGACAGAGAGAAAAACAGAGAGGCAAAGAGAATCTGGCGAGAACCACACCAGCTGTGCCAGGGGCACTCTTGAACTTTTCAGATACATGAGGCAATAAATTCCCTTTACTGATTAAGTGAGTTTAAGTTGGTTTTCTGCCACTCAAAACAGAAAGAATCCTAGTACAATAAATGTCTCCTACCATTTTACTGGCCACCAGCCATAGATACTTCACCACAGATTCATTCAGCATTCAGCTACCCGGCAACACGTTTTCCAACCACCCTAATGGAGGCACGGACCCTGTGCAGCGCCACCTCTGTGAGGGGCTGGAAGGCTCTTGAATCAGGAGTGTGAGAACTGCGTGTGCAAAAATGAACTCCGCCTTTCCCTGCAGTCATCTTCCTCCTTCAGTGTTTCCCATCCTATAAATGGCGCCTCCATCAGTTACATGAAATGGAAACTCAAGTCCTATTCTTGCCTCTTTCCCACCTTCACGCAACCACCACTCATCCATCACTAAGTCTAGCCCACTCTGTCTCTGAAGCACAGCTCAGCTCCAGCCACTTCTTTCTGCATCTGCTGGCGTCACCCTGTCTGAGCTAGGTCAGCTCTCCCGTATGCAGCTCTACTCAGAGTGTTTGCTAAGATACCAGAGTCTGTCACTCTCTTCCTTAAAACCATCACCCTGAAAAGCCCTATGGTGATCTGGTGCCTGACCAGTTCCCTCCAGACCCGAGTTCCATCATGCCCTGCCTCACTCTTCCTTCTAGTGCACGGCCCTCTCTGGTTTGGTCCAGGATACCCGTCTTCTGATTACCTCAGCATCCTCAGGCAGACGGCTGTCCTCTCCTTGGAAGGGTCTTTCCCCAGTTTTTACTGGGCAAAATACCACTTATTATCTTGTTCTCAGTTTAATGTCATCTCTATCGACAGGCTTCCCTAACCTATCCACTTAAAGTAGTTTCCTCTGTGTGACCCTTGTATTCATCTTTATTCTTTTATCTTTGGAAATAATACAACTTTAATTTTGTTTATTTCTGTGTTTACTTGTTTGGTTTTTGTCTCTCCCATTGGGCTGTAAGCTCCCTGAAAGCACCATGGCTCCCTTCTTCACCACTGTGTCTCCAGGACCTAGCACAGTTCTTAGCACCCAGTGGACACTTAATAAATCATTGTTTAATATATCTTTAGTAAATAGTAACAGCAATAAGTAGCTTTCTAGACAAGCATATAAATAAAAAAGTTTTAAAAATAAAATACATTGTTAAATATTTAGGAGAATATTGTTAAATATATAGAAATTTAAACAAAAGTTTTTATCAAGATGTCTATACTGGGGAAGTCCCTGGCGATCCAGTGGTTAAGACTCTGCACTTCCACTGCAAGGGGCATGGGTTTGATCCCTGGTCAGGGAACTGAGACCCTGCATGACGTGTGGCATGGCCAAAAAAAAAAAAAAAAAAGAATGTCTAGAATTAATCTATTATTATGATTATTATTAACCTGTCCTATATGTCAGGTTTCATTGGAGGCAGCTACATCACCTTTCATTCGCTGGTTACTACTTACATGATGAATCCATAGAAGTGACTTGTGTCCACACATGGTACTGAGGGAAAGGTTCTCCATCTTTACGCTGAATTAAAACATAAACCCAAGACATCCTGACACGTTCTGAAATCAGAAATTGGAATAATTGTTGAGACTGTGGTAAAACCAAACTAATTTTTAGTTTTAAAAGTTTACTAATTCAGACACGAATTAACCATGGAAACAAAATTATTGTGTATGTTGTAAACAGCCCTAAACTACATATGCTTGCATAGAAACAAAAGACCAGCAGAAAATCCATCAAAATGTTCACTGTGGTTTCTTTCAATAGTTGAGCTTGAATGTGGTATTATTTCTTGCATCTCTAATTTCTAAATTTCCCACCATGAGCTACAAATTATGTTTAAGATTAAAAATAAATTTTATTCTATAAGATATAATATAAAACATAAATAATACTAAAGAAATGAAATGATAATCTTGGAAATCCAACATCCGCATAGTTTGAAGGCCACTTTAGAGCAGGAAATATAGTAGAAAATGCATTGATCTGACAACTTCTGAGCTACAACATAATCGTGTCCAGTATCATTAGGGTATAATTTCACTTCAGTGTTATAAGAGTTTCTGTGACTAACAGTAACTAAAATGAACAAGAGTTAACGTTATTTAGGATTTTATTATGCACTAGGCATGGTGACAAGTTCTTATTGTATATTACCTCATTTAAATCCTTTCCACAGTCTTATAGTTTAGGCCAGCAGTTCTCAGTGTGGTCAGGGACTTCTGGGAATCTCGAAGATTCCCTCAGGCAGTCTGCAAGTTCAAAACTGTTTCTAAAATAATCCAAAGACATGATTTGTCTTGTTCACCAGCTGTTCTACAGGTGAGAAAGTAAGTCCAGAGACTTAAGTAAATTGACCAAGATCATACCATGTGGCATTGAGAAAACCTTTAAAAGTTGTCAGTGTCCTTGTTGGTTTCACTCAACTCTGCCTAACAGAGCAACCTCAAAAAGCTGAGATTTTTGATAGATTGAGAGAGACCAAGAGAAAGCCATTCCTCCCTTCATGTCTGTGACTTAGAGGTAAAAATTTGACTTTTACTTTCCTAGGTTTGGGCTGAAACTTCAGGGTCGTTGAAGGACGATGAGAGCAGTTCCTTGGCCTTTCCAGGAGGCTCCACCTTACCTTACCTTCTGATTTGTCTATCAATCCCATCCCCATTCTGCATTGCTGAGGTTTTCTTCTCAGAGTTACGTTTTTGGATTAGAGGTTCCAATATTCTCAGTGTGGCACTATTAGCAGGGCATATGGAAACCCTGGATTCTGGGGCATTAAAGAACAGTTGCACACCTCCCCTCGCTGAGACAGCCAAAAATGTGGGACAAATTCATCTGTGATCATAAAGGCAGTATGCTTAGAATCTGCAATACAAGTGTTTATTATGAGCAGCTAAGCAGATTAGTTCATTGCTACCTTGAAGAACAAAAGAGACATTGACATTTGGAAGGTGAATAGGAAAAATTTGACAAGTAGGTTAAGGCTGTCCCAGGTAAACAAGATGTCTGGTCACCTTGGGCATACAGTGAAGCTGTGTATTAACAGGACCCAAAACAACTGAAGGCACCCTGAGGACCATGGACCCCTGGAGATTAGGACAGGGCACTGGGGTACACTCTGGAGAAAGCCGAAGGTGACTTCTACTTCCTCGACCTTTTGTCCAGATTTTCTTTGCTCAGCACACAAGGGAGAATTCCTAGCCCAGGCTATTAGAACCAGGCAAATATTGGAAGAATTCAAATAGAAAAACCGTAATTTCTTCTCTGCCTCCAAGTCTAAGAATTCTAAAGATTGAGAAGGTAAAGGATAATGCCAGGCAAGAAGCTATTTGAAAATGGGTTAAAAACAAACCAGCCATTGTTGGAAACAAAATGTTGGGACAGGCAGTCATGTGTACATGGGCTTTTGACCTCTGCACGGTCACTTAAGAATGTGTCCTGGTCTAGAACTTGTGCTTACAAAGAGGTAAAGAACTCTCACAGCCTGTGCTGGCCATATCTCTTTGGAAATGGCTTTCCCTGTTCCAGACTTGATGTGTATTTCTTTGTCCTACTTAAGCGTGTGCATCGGATGGCACCTGGCCAACCCCACTGCTGTTCCCAGCAGGAAGGGAACGAGGTCCTTCGCCTGCAGCACAGACCATCTCCCTGTGCCGACTGCAGGGTGAGACCCACTGGCCGTGGAGGACTGACGCTCACCATTGAAGCTGATCTTGCTCTGTCTCTGCTCTATGTGTCAAGCGTTGTTCCATCCAGCGCCTGTGTGAGTCGTGTCTATCTTGGTGACTCCGACATCTGCAAGCCATGCGGTGGGTTGACAGCACCTGCTGCTCCTAGAGATAGGCAACAGGTGTCACTTGCTCGCCACTAAAGGCACCTCTGGTGCCCTCACCCCCACCTGCATGCTCACCCTAGGTCATAGAGCAGAAAGTTCATAGCCAAGATCCCAATCCCATTAAATCTCAATTCATTACTTTTTCACCAAACGCATCAAAGTTATTGTTTACCCCAAAATATATTATATACTCTGAGAGTCCCACCACTAGAAGTTAAGTTAAACCCCAAAAGCAAAACAAAAACAGTCCAAAAACCCTTGGATGTATATGTAGTATCGTGGAATAAGATTCCATCCTTCTCCAGTAAATAAGGATAAAATTCTGAATCCAGACTGCACAGTCTTATTCGGCCACCAATCCCTCTTCTCCCCTCCTCCAGTGCATTAAAGCTCATCTCAATCATTCTGGTAATCAGTTAAGTATTGTAATGGGAAATGAGTTCCAAGTTCAGGTTCAGAGAAAATAGTCTCAGTATATCCAAACTTGTTTCTCACAGAATACAGTCTCACACTGGAGGTTAAGAAGATACAAGAAAATTACATTTTTTTTACATTATCCTTTTTATAGTTGTCAATGTCAGTTGATAAATAATGACAGCTAATATTAATTATCGTCCACATACCTGAGGTAACACTGAATGTTTTCCAGATGAGTGAGTATGAGTCTCATTCCATATATTCAAGTATGCAAGAAAGAGTTCATAACTTTATTTTAAATAAATCAACTTAAATTTTATTTTAATGCCCATCCCTCTGGCTGGCAGGAAACTCAATGTCAGTCATTCTCTGGCTTTCTCTCCTACCAAGCCCAGAATTGTCATACTGTTCTGACATCATACAAAGAACCAAGGACACAGAGAAGGGGCATTTTTGCTCATGGATCATGTATTTTCACAGGTTCCCACTGAAACGTGCATCTTCCCCACTCACGTGGCTTCTCAGCTCTGGGCATGCGCAGCTGCTTCGCGGCTACTTTTGGGTCACAAGGAATGGTTGTGAGGTTTCCTGAGGTCTCATCAGCCTGCACCTATCAAGTAGCCATTCTTCTCTCGGGTTTTGCTGCCTCAGGGGGCGCTGCCAGGAAGCAGCATGAACATTGCCTGGTTTCAGAAGCCACAGACCTCTCTCTGCCACTCTCACAGTCACAGGGTATTCGTGTGATCTGAGAGAAATCCTTCTTCCTCCAAGTTTTTCCACATCCTTTCCTTCTTTACACACTCCTTTCTTCTTCCCTTTGTAAAACCCTCAAGCTCTCTGCGAGATTTGGAAAAACTAAATCCAGATAGAGTCGCAGGCTACTTGTATCAATAATTTATTCCTTTCCCCACAGCTGCCCAGAAGAAGTCAGAGGAGCCAAGCTCTTGTGGGAAACGGCAGAAGGAATGAGGAAGAAAAGGCAAGGAAGGAGGAAAAGTTAGCATCTCCTAACATCCAGCCTTCTATCAGATCAGCAAAACCGTGCAATGAGCCATGTGTTACCATGTGAATTTTATAAACAGGAAAACTGAAATCCAAGTGATTACCCAGGTCACATGACTATTTAATACTATTAAAAACTCTTAAGTAACAGACTGGGAATGTAACTTTAATTGACCCCAATATGTTCAATCAAACTTGTGTCATTCTTTGTAAATAGGCTATACCATGGAATGGTAGAATATATCTATTTATAAGTATCTATTTATCTGGATTATTGTAAGGGTCTAATTAGTTTTTTTTTTAATTATGAGAGAGAACCTTGGTATTGTTTGAAATACAGATACAGATGTATATATCTGTATATACAGACATACAGATGTACAGATGTATATATTAAATGCTTTTGCTCCTTAAAGCATTTTTCCTCATGAACTCCACTAAGATTGTATTAACCCCACCAGTATCAACCCAGGAACAAGTATTTTCAAGGCAGCTTGGCAAGTTTTCATACTTGGAGGATTTCAACAAGAATAATCACTCAGTGGGGCATTGCTGGCCACGACCCTCCTGCCTGCTGGGTTTTGGGCTTTTAGGCATTTTGACAATATGTAGTCTTTAATTGGCCTCTTTGCAAATGCTACTTCTCACTTTTGGCATTAATTGCTAATTAATAAAGGCATGAAAATGTCAATATGTCAGCATGCGAGCCAACACCTCGACATGGAGGAATTAGGTAGAAACATAGCATTTAGATTTGGGATAGGCAAAGGGAATATACTCATCAGGTTCCAACATCTCTTTTTTAGACGCACACTAAAGTGGTTGGAAGTCAACTTTCCCAAGACCCGCGGAGCCTTATCTTCCCCAGGAGACTTAGATCAGAAGGTTCTGCATAAGCAAGATGCTGGGTAACTCTTGCCAAACCCTTCAAGGTACCCACCCACCACCCGAAGTGAGGATTTGTTTGACCTGAACTCATTGGTAAACTTGGGATGCTTCAGGTACAAATATACACAAATATCACACACTTGAGTGGTCTCATTACTTCAGTTTGCTGCTCCTGGGGTAAGAGGTGAGCTTGGCCTTGGCAAGGGCGAGAGGCTTCCCCTGGCCCATGAGACTCAGCCACTGCTCCAGCCCAGGTTCTCAGAGAGCTCTGAATGACAGTGATGAGCTGGAGCCCTCTGGAAGGAAGGGACCTCCAAATTCCCCTCTGCTACCATAACAACTGCCAATGTGTCCTGTGGGAACTTCATGGAGGATAGGCTTGCAAATATTTCTCTTCACTGACAGCCACTAAATACCAGGATGTACCATCACTGAAAATTCAGAAGGTTAAAAAATGGGGAGAGTTCCTTTCTCCACTACTTTTTCTCCCCCTACTTGAAAGCCTCTGTTAAAGCCAAAAAAAAAAAGGAAAGAAAAGAAAAACTATGCATTAAAATAGGAGAGGGCATAGCATTTTCTGAATATGATAGGAATTCTAAAAACGTTGAGTTGAAGTGGGCCCCCCTCCCAAGGTATCAGCAACTGAAGACCTTATCACGTTGCTAAAGGGCAATGTGTATTGGACAGAGAAGAATGTCTCAATTCTCCACTTTGCTTTTTTATAATAAATTTATTTTGGAATACTTTTACAGAAAAATTGCAAAGGTAATAGACACAGTTTCCTTCTACCCTTCACTCCGTTTCCCCTAATGGTAGATTTTTACATGACCATGGTGTCTCTGTCAAAACTGAGAAACCAATGTTGGTTCAAATTATTAACTAAACTCCAAACTTTATTTTGATTTCACCAGCTTTTCCACTAATGTCCTTTTTCTGTTCCAGGATCCAGTCTGGGCACAATTCACATACCGTTGTCCCTCAGTGTGTAGCAAGGATGGGCTCCAGCAACCACGCCCCACGGTGGATACCCAAATCCGCAGATGCTCAAGTCCCCTATATAAAATGGTATAGTAATTGCATATAACCCATGCCCATTCCTCCCTTATACTTTAATGCATCTCTAGATTACTTATAATACTTAATACAATGTAAATGTTTTGTAAATAGTTGTAAATGTAGAGTAAATGCTATGTAAATAGTTGCTGGTGCATGGCAAATTCAAATTTAATTTTTAAAAAAATATTTTTGATTCATAATTGGTTGAATCCAAGGATATGGAGGGGCTGACTGTACTTATTTGTTTAATCCTAGTATACTTTGCCTTTTGAAATGGAGATGCAGCTCAGAATATCAAAATATAGAAGAGAATTGAAGTAGTGGTCTATGTAATTCAAAAAAATGAGACCTGTAAATGAGAATCCTCTCCCCTCCATATAATGAAAATAAATTCAACTTAAGTACTGTTTAAAAAAATAGTTAAAACTCTGTAAAATGCAAAGGATAATCATTTCTACCTCATGAGATTACTTGTGAGAATTTAAATGAGATAACACACAAAAATTTTAGTAAATAGTAAGTCTGGCATAAATACTAGCTGTTATTACTACACATAATAACCAAAGCTATTAAACTAGAATCCTTTGCAAATTTATATTCTAAAATTATAATTCTTGGGGCTTCCCTGGTGGCGCAGTGGCTAAGAATCTGCCTGCCAATGCAGGGGACACGGGTTCAAGCCCTGGACCAGGAAGATCCCACATGCCGCAGAGCAACTAAGCCCATGCACCACATCTACTGAGCTTGCGCTCCAGAGCCTGCGAGCCACAACTACTGAAGCCCGCGTACCACAACTACTGAAGCCCATGAGCTACAACTACTGAAACCTGCGTGCCTAGAGCCCGTGCTCCGCAACAAGAGAAGCCACTGCAATGAGAAGCCCAGCACCACAACAAAGAGTAGCCCCCGCTCACCGCAACTAGAGAAAGCCCACGTGCAGCAACAAAGACCCAACGCAGCCAAAAATAATAAATTTAAAAAATAAATAAATAAAATAAAATTATAATTCTCTACTCTGCATAAAAACCTGAGAGCCTTGCTTAGAACAAACTGGAAATGGGCTTTGAGACCAGAATGGTAGGGATGACCACACTGGCCGACAAAGACAGGAAGAAAATGCTGCCACTGATGTCATGCTTCTGCAGCTGTACTAGTCTTGGTCGATCCCCCAAAGACCAGGAGGCCTGAGACTTCTGTGAAACCAAAACAGTATCACTAAACAGAAGTTCAGTGAGTGCAATTCAGGAGTTAGAG
The DNA here is from genome assembly GCF_949987535.1 of Balaenoptera acutorostrata. Classification (NCBI taxonomy): domain Eukaryota; kingdom Metazoa; phylum Chordata; class Mammalia; order Artiodactyla; family Balaenopteridae; genus Balaenoptera; species Balaenoptera acutorostrata. The sequence goes on along the minus strand of NC_080080.1, from coordinate 65,769,203 downwards.
GAGCATTTGGGATTTCAGCCCAAGCACAGTTTATTAAAGATAAAAAGTAGAGACTTACTTTTCCAAAATAGAGGGTCCTGTCTCCCTCTCAGCAGTGTGCAAATGCAAAGAGCCAAAGATATAAGAAAAGTTAAAATATAATCACAGAAGACAAAAAACAAGAGCAGATAGGACAGAAAGCCTCAAACGTCATCATCTCTTCTGTGAATGAGGCTACCAAGGCCCCATAGCCAGCAGAGTCTACAGACGGACGTTACCATGTCTGAAGGCCAGTGATTCTAAAGGTGCAGTCAATGGCCCCTGCTGTGAGGGTCTTGTAAGAGGCTGAGAAATTGATAGGAAATGCAATGTAAATCCCTTCTTTAGTTGTTATCAGATCAATGATATCCCTCACTCCGGCTGTTCATTTTTACATCATTCAAGTCTGAAATAAGGAAACTGAGGTTGCTCTGTTTAACTCCTGTTTAAAATTTGTGTCTGGTTACTAAAGGTCACCAATAAATTTCATTTTACATGAAGTTCATTAATGTTCTAAGCTCCGTGATATAGCCTAATGCCTTTATTTGCTGGTAATAATATGCTGGTAAAAGGAAGTATAGTCTCATAGTCATTAGATTTACTGTCTACCTTGAAACCAAGGCCATAGCCCACTAATCAGGTTTGGAAAGCCATTCTCCTCTTAATTTATGAATGAAATGAAAGTACACTAATTATATCCTTGCAATGCTGCCAATGTATGCAAGTAATTAAATACTTGGTTCAGGCCTCAGAAGGAAGTTTTAGCAATTGCAGACACATACTAGAAATAATCACTAATACTGGAATTTTCAAGAGGTGATTTCCCATGTTTTTTTGAAGAAAAAAATATGTGAGCCATGAATATGAATTGTTCTCTCTATAGAAACACATCTTGCTTTACCCAGTGGTGAAAACTGCTAATTAAGCTTTTTGGTAGAGATCAGATCTAAAACATAAACTTAACCTGATGGAGAGTTGATGGGAAGTATAATTTGACCTCACTAATCATTATATCCAGCTTTTAGGAAAACCTTGTTCCTACCCTGTCCCTAATCTCAAAATTACATACTACTGTCTTTTCTTTATTGCTCATGTTGGGTTTTTCTGACCGCTTTGTCTTAGTCGCCTTTGTTTAAAATTTTTTTTCTCTCGGCTGGTATTTAACACTGGCATCAGTATGATATTTTTTCTATAGCATCTCATTTTTAAAAGCTTATTAAGGAAATGAACAAGGTATCATACTTATTTCTTGATATCTTTAGCGTTCCATGATACCGAGAGATAATTAATGTCTACTCAATCTTCTATTATGGAATTTGGCTTAAACATATTCACAGGGCTTACTTCACTTTGTTTTCAAACCGCTAGTCGATGTTAGCAGATGGCAGGATTTTTCCAACATTTAGATCCCACTATTGAAAAAATTCACAAAAGCATGAACTTAAATTAAGAAATTATACTTTAGTCAATGATAATAAGGCAATATTTATACTGACTTAAAGCACACTTTCAAATGTTCCATAAGTAGACATTATGAAGTAAAAGGGAAAAGGAAGAAGATACTGGGGAGTCTGTAGGGGGCAGAGGTCTTTGAGGTTGTTATTAAAGTATTCCTTTCCTTCTTTATCTCTGTTTTTCCACTCACCACAAAAACATACATTATATAAAATAAATGAGTCATGGGGATGCAATGTACAGCATAGGGAATATAGTCAATAACATTGTAATAATTTTGTATGGTGACAGATGGTAACTAGACTTATCATGGTGATCATTTCGTAGTGTTTAAAAATATCAAATCACTATGCTGTACACCTGAAACTAACATATCGTAAGTCAATTATACTTCAATTAAAAACATTTTTTAAAGGCACACATTATAGTTATTGCTTTTGTCCATCATTCTTCTGGAAGACAGGTATGGATAGGGCCGGAGTGATAGGACCATGTGTCTACCTGCAGAAGGGAGAAAGGCTGCCCTGGGACATGAGAGGGCCAATAACAGACGAACCATATCTGTTGCTTTTTCCCTGAGATTCTGCAAAACCCTGGAAATTAGCTTAGTGGTGACTATTATAGCTGTTAGAAGCATGGAGGCTTTGGCTAGACTGACCGGATTCAAATGCCAGCTCCATCGCTTACAGCTGAATGACTCTGGGCAAATTACCAAATCTCTCTGTGTCTCAGTTTCCTCCCCCGTAAAATGAGAATTAGAGGTGTGATTATCTTGTGAGGTTGCCATGAAAATTATATATATATATATATATATATATACATGTGTGTGTGTGTGTGTGTGTGTGTGTGTGTGTGTATATATATACACATATATATTTGTAAATGCTTTCAAGAGTGCCTGGTATTTAAAAAATGATATGTCTTTATTAAATTACTCAGTACACGAAGTAAAATATTGCTCCTCTCCTGAAAACCTTCTAATTCTTCTCATTTCACTCAGAGTAAAATTCAAAGTCTCTCCAAGGGGTCTGCCCTATGTGATCTGTCCCCCTTTCTTGTCTGACATCATTTCCTCCATTCCAGCACTCGGCTAGAAGGCATTTTCTAAACCCTTTTGCATAATATGCAGCTGACTTCCGGCCGTGGCATGTGCCCACCACAATGCACCACCACGATTTCTAGGTCTGGCCAACAGTTACCAACCATCCCAGTTTTAAAACTGAAAGTCCCATACACTGGGAAGCCAATCATTCCCAGGCGAATAGGGAGCGTTAATCACCCTACCCGTGGCCTGCAATCCCTCTTGTGACTTTTCATACTGTCTTCTACCACCTGCTGGATATCGATGTCCAGGGGGACCTTGAAAGTCACCTGTAGAAGATGACAGAGCCGTCATCAGCCTGGGCTCCTGAATGAAGCAGACTTACGTGAACAAAATAAATTTCTGTTCTGATAAACCATTAAGATTTCATTGCATTAGCTTAACCAATAAACTAATTACCACGCTGGTCATTCTGGCCTCCTTCCTGTTCCCTGAACAAAATAAGCATACACTGGCTGTCACTATGCTCAGAATGCTCTTTTTCATACATCTGAACAGCAATCTCCCTCACCTCCAACCATTCTTTGCCTAACTCTTGTTTTCTGTTGCACTTGCTCGACCTGACCAGTTTATTCCAAATATCAGCATATTACCCCATTCTCCTCCTCTTTTTTTCCCACAGTATCATCACCTTCTAATTTATACTACATCACTTACCCTCATTTCTTATGTTTACTGTTTATTATCTGTCTTGCCTCCTTCCTCAGAATATAAGTTTCACAAAGGTTGAGAAATTTGTTTTGAGTACTGTATAGAGTCTAAAATATTGCATGACACAGAGTAGACACTCAATAAATATTTGCCAAATGAATGAATTACTTCAATTTATTTCATTTTCAGAGTTTATCAAGTTGACAAAATTGAAATTAAACCTTAAAACAGCTCTCCTCCTCAAGAAGTAACACATTTCATGGTTTCAAAACAACAAATCCTTCCAACCATTTCCAGAATATGATTATGGATTTGAGAAATTCTACACAGAACAATCCTGCTCCTTACTGTTTCACAATAACCTTTGCTCCTGGTTTGCACCCAAATTTCTCCAAAACAGAGAATCTAAATTGAATATGTCTAAAATCAAATATTTAAGTCTATCAGTGTCTTGGGCCTTGTAATCACCTTTATTACTAGTTAGACTCTGCAGTACCTCAAACCATGTTCTCTACCTTTTTAACGCTATAGCATTAAAGCTGTAGCATATAGCTTACTATGGGCACTCCCTCTCTTTTTGTTTATCTGTACTCATATCAGTGCTTGCATGTCTCATTAATTCCGAATGTTTCAAAGAGTGTTAGAGACTTACTCAATATTTACCCTTATAAATTGTAAACTCTTCTGCAAGTTGGAGGTATAGCATCCTTGAACAGGATGAAGGGACAACGGAGTCAATTGCTCTCCTATTGTTCCATTTTACAAAAATAAAGAACATATTTGTCATATTTGGTTCCTTGCTTAGAGAAGGTAGTATTATGTACGAGTCTTTTATGGCGATAATTAAAATGCAAAGATCCACAGGTCACATTTTGTGTCTTCTTTCCAAGGAACAGAACACAAAGTATCACCTATTTCTATGGGCACTCTTTTTGGTTCAAGGTTCTAACAAATCCAGACATATATACACTAATATGTATAAAATAGATAACTAATAAGAACCTGCTGTATAAAAAAATAAATAAAATAAAATTCTAAAAAAGTACTAAAAAAAAAAAAGAGATTTGGATTTGGCAGGAATAGCACCCCTGAGTGATTGCTTTCATAGTTCACAGAGCTTTTGCATTCAAGGAAATGTTACCATGGAGAAAATCTTCCATCCATTGATAGGATTGGTATGATTCTAGAAAAGATTAAACAAGCCACCATGGTTAATTTAAGCGTTTATTTATACGCCTCTGAGAACGTTTTCAGAACTGCTGTTATCACTGAAGGGTACATATTAAGAGAAAGTGCCTAATTAGAGATTAGCTTTGAAGGACTAGTTACAGATGACCTAATCCAAAAGCTTTCAGAATTAATTGTTTATAATTTATTTTGAATTTATTTCCCTGTGAACTTTTAAAATAAACCCCAAAGTTGACTGTGTATCAGGCACTGGGCTAGGTGTTGAGATGATATGGTGAACAAGACTATGCCCCCTCTAAAGGAGCTTGCAGGCCAGTGGCGAGGATGGGATGAGTAAATAGGAGAATGTAAATCAGTGCCACCACATGGTATGAAAGAGGGAAGTACTTACTGAGTGCCTTAACCCAGGTTTGGTTTGCCAGAGGAGACTAGTGATGCAGGTAGTTGAGGTGATGGTGAGTCTGGTGTCACAGGGAAATTGCAAGCTGTTCACTGTGATGGGTGGTCTCTGGGGGAGGGAGTGGAGGAAATGTAACCATGCACATAGGCACATAGGCTTGAGAGGTAGCATTCTGTGCACTGCACAAAGGAGTCTGAACACCATTTGAACATAAGACAAGCCATTAACGGTTGTAAGCAGAAGGGTAACACTATCAAATGTGCCCTTTAGAAAGTTTACTTTTCTGTAAAAAGGTGGAGGGGTTTTAAATGATTTAAAACAAACAAACAAACAAACAAAAAAAACAAAAGCAAAAACTAGAGGCTGAGGGACCTCTTTTGACAGGCTTTCCTTGAAGAGGGTCAATGACGGTTGTGGTCTAAATAGTGGCCAAGACATTGGAGGGAAATAGAATACAAGCTGAATGTGTGGATTGGTGGTGACAGTCAACAAGCCTGGAAACATTGGAAGAGTTCATGGAATCGGTTCAGGAGATTTTAAAAATTTGAATTATCGGTAGGAGAACTAAAGAGACATCCATACTTTTTGCATTGGCTTCACATTTCTTAATCTTGTTAAAAGTCCAGTTTGGGGGAAAATGATTTCTCTATTTCAGAGGCTTTCAAATTTTTTATTACAACCCACAGAAAGAATTATATTTTACATCGTTATGCACATGTACAGAGAAATGGAAACAAAAAAATCCACAAAACAGCAATCACCCTCGTTACATATACCGTACTCTGATATTTTCAATCCTGCTACCATTTTTATTATCTCTTCCCAACATAGTACATTTCATGGTCATGAGTATAAAAGTTTAACTTAAGTAATGAGGAATGCTCTGAGGACATTTTCTTCCTTTGAATACAAGGTTTTATGCAGGAAAATATGCCGGAAAAAGTTCTGGACTTTGAAATCAACGCTGGATTCACAACTTACTAATTATCCTGCCTAAGGCAATACCTTCTCCTTGAGGACATATGGTAATTCTACGAGCTATGATTTATTAACATTTTCTCCATAGCAGGCATCGTACTAATTTACACCAAAAAATCAAAATAAAACAACCCGAGGTAAGGATACAATAGTAATACCAAATTAAAGGATTGCTATCCTGATTAAATGTGATGATCCCTAGCATAGAATCTGGAACCTAGTAGTTAAAAAAATGAATGAATGAAAATATATATAATGTGAATCATTTATTAAAACCTTTATTAAACAGGAACTATTTTATTTTTATTATATAGTTTCAAATATTCAAAAGAATACACACAGACACACACACGCACACACATACACAGATGTTTAAAGAATTACACTAACAAACCATAAACTCATGTACTCGGCAATCAGCTTAAGAAACGATATATTAGCGACACCTCGGAAGCACCCTGTGTGCTCCTTGCCATCTCATCTTCTTTCTTTCTCCTCAGAAGTAATCACTGCCCTGAATTTTGTGTTCTTCTTTCCCTTACGTTGCTGTATTGTTTTCCCACATTTATATGAATCTTTAAAAATATATTGTTTCCTTTTGCATCATTTTGAAGTTATATCCATGGAATCACTTTGTGTACATTTTTTCTGTGACTTGCTTTTTTCCTCTCAGTATTGAGCTTCTGATATTCACCCAAGAGGATACATATAAAAGGAGCTCATCCACATTTAGTGTTTGATACCTCACAATTTATTTATAAATGGATGGGTTATTTCCAGCTTGTTTGTTTTTTTTATTACAAACAATGGTCCTAAGAGAAATCTTGTACATGCTTCCTGGTACACATATGCATGAGTTTCTAGAATTGCCAAATATAAAACAGGACTTCCAATTCAATTTGAATTTTAGAGAAAAAATGAATAATTTTTTAACATAAGCACGCCCCATGCAAAATTGGGATATACTAATACTGAGATTTGTCATATCTCTGGAATTAAATTTAACTAGGTGTCCTGTACTTTTATTTGCTTAATCTTGCAATCCTATGGAATTCTTATTCTTAGGAGTGGAATTGCTAGGCCACAGGGAACACACAACTTCAATCTTTGGGGTGTTGTCAAATGTTTTCTAAAATAGCTGAAACAATTGGCCACACACACCACCACCAGGAGATTATGAGTTCCCATGGCTTTATATCCTCACAGTTATGGAATGAACCATGTCCCCCAAAATTCATATGTTGGAGCCCTAACAGCCAACGTAACTGTGTTTGGAGATAGCTCCTTTAAGAAAGTAGTTAAGGTTAAATGAGGTCATAAGGGTGGGACCCTAGTCCAATAAGATTGATGTCCTTAAAAGAAGAGGAAGAGACATCAGAGCCCTTTTTCTCTCCATACAGAAGAAAGGCCATGCGAGAACATGGTGAGAAGGCGACAGCCTGAAAGCCAGGAAGAGAGGCCTCACCAGAAATCAACCCTGTTGGCAGCCTGATCTTGGACCTTCCAGGCTACAGAACTGTGAGATAATAAATGTCTGTTGTTTAAGCCACTCAGTCAGTGGTATCTTGTTATGGCAGCCCTAATAGACTAATACCTTCATCAATATCTGGCATACCAGACAACTTTGTGACTCTGGTGGTAGGAAATGGTATGTCTTTGTAATTTTAATGTATGTTCTTCTGATTACCAACAAAGTTAAGCATCTTTTTATATGTTTATGGGCCACTTCTCTGAAGTACCTACCTATGTCTTTGCCCATTTTCTTTTTGAGTTGTCTTTTTCCTATTGAATTACTGGATATTAGTCCTTAGGTAATTATACGTGGTTCAAATATCTTTTTAAAGTTTGTGACTTGACCTTTCCAGTTCTCTATGGTATCTTTTGATGAACAGAAATTATTAATTCTGATGAAACTGATTTATCTTTTCCTTTACGATTTACGCCTATTTCTCTTGCTTAAGAAATCCTTTCCTAACTTGATATCAAACATATTTTCCTCCATTTTCTTCTAGAAATTTAAAACTTTCTGTTTCACATTTTCACATTTAAATACATCAGAGATTGATTTTTGTGTATGGTATGAAGTAGAGATTTGATTCACTTATGTTCTATTGTCCCAGCATCGTTTATCAAATGACGCACTCTTTTGCCGTAGGTCTACAATGTCTCTTATCTTATAAACCGAGTTTAAATACATGCTCCTATATATCTCTATTTTGTTCTATTGATCAAACACTCTTTTGCTACTCCACACTAGACAGTTTCTTAATTACTATAACTTTATATTAAGTCTTGATAACTGGTAAAGCAAGGCCTCCCATCTCATACTTTTTCTTAAGCAGTCTTGGCTATTTAGAGTCTTTGTTCTTCTGTATAAAATTTAGAATCTGCTTGAAAATTTCCCCAAAGAATCCCTGTTGGGATTTTCATTACGTTGGACCTATAGATCAGTTTGGGAGGACCTTTATGATTTAGAATCTTCATATCCGTGAACACAACCTAACATGCCATTTATTAAAGTCTTTTTTAAAACGCCTTTAAATAATGTTATAAAATTTTATTAAATGTTTGTTCTGCATATATTGAGGTCTCATATCATCTTTCTCCTTTAGTCTGTTAATAAAATGAATGATATTTGTAGATTGTCTAATATTAAGCCACCCTTGATTTCCTGGAATAAACCTAACTTAGTTATGTTGTACAATCTTTTTTAAACATCACTAGGTTTTTCTATTTTTTTACTTAGGATTTTTGCATCTATACTCATGAATGAAATTTTACTATATATTTTTTGATTCTACTGTTCTTCCCAGGTTTGTGTTACACTAGCCCATAGAATGAGTAGGAAAGTATATTAGTCAGTTTATGTTCTGGTAACAAATAAACCCTAAATTCAAATGGCTTAAATGTCAAATTTTACTTCTTGTTCACTGGTCTGCAGATCAGCTTCAGCAATACTGGTCTAGGCTGTGCCCAGCTGGATTCTACATGTTTTCTCATTCCAGGACCCAGGTTAAAGAGCAGGCACTCCCTGGGAATAATCTTCACACAGACAAGCCCAAAGTCAATGGGAAAGCCACATGAATAGAATGGGGATGTATTATCTTATTCTAGGGAGAGAAGAAAAAGTGAGGAACAATATTACAATCTACCACAGGGAGTGTTCCCTTTTTCCTGTGTTTTAGAAAACCTTATAAACAATTGAAATGATCTTTTTCTTGAATGTATGGTGGTGCTTATCCATAAAAGCATCTGAACCTCCCGTTTACTTTGTTAGAGGAATTTTAACTATTAATTCAATTTTTTTAGTGGTTGTGTGTATTTTCAGATTCTATTTCTTCTTCAAGTTCTTTAGGTAAGTCACATTTTTCTAGAAATATATAAATTTCATTTAGCTTTTCAAAATTATTGGAATAACATTGTTTTTAATGTTGTTCGGTTGTTTTTTAAAACTCTGCTAGATCCATAGCTACGTATGCTTTGTCATTTCTAATGTTACTTGCCTTCCTTCTCCATATCACTATAGGTTTAACTATTTTATTTTCAAATAAAAAACTTTTTATTATGTTGATTCTTTTGATATTATTTTTGTTTCTCATCACAGTGAATTTTTAACCTCATTTTCTAAACACACTTGAAAGACGTACTACATGTGATGAGAAGCACTAATTTCACCTCTATTCTCTCTGTATAAAAAATGATGCCCAATTATAGACTAGTGTCCTTTTATGAATATTTCAAGGGTTGGTAAAGTTGTTAGTAGATTGAATGCAAATATTTATAGTGCAAATTATCTGCAGTATAATCTTCCATGCAGCCTGTAATAATCTTGACACATTTAGGTAAGTTCTTAGGTTAATTAAAAACTCCCAAATGGCCTTTTCTGAAATAAATAGGTACATGTCACAGAGATGTTTCTGTCTGTGCTTGGAACTTTATGATAGCCATATATGTTGTAACACACATAGAGGTATGCTTCTTTTTTTATAGTAAATGTCACTTCTCTCTATTATTTCAGTGCTACACAGTATGACAAAATGCATGAGGCAGGAATATTTATAGAATGCAGGTTTTTGAGGGTAATTACTTTGAGATTTTAAAAACACTTCGTTGTCTACATTACTAGTGATTGTGTCCACATCATAGAGAACACTACAAATCATATAGCTATCACTAAAGAAATTATCTTTAAAACATTCAAACATTTTATGGCTCTCTGCTTATTATTCATATTTTGTACATTTTTAAATGTCACAACTACTCTATGGTTCATTAGTTCAGTTTCCTTTCTTCATTATAAAACTTACTTAAGCCATGTGCTATACTATCCTAGCTTGTTCTCATTCTTTTAGATCAAATATTTATATTGAAGGATCTCTTCCTCTTTTTAGTTCCCCAAATGTATAGTAACTTCAATTAGTATTCTTGAGTTTTATAAAATGTAGAAAATATGAGAGGAATACAAATAAGCAGAAGTGTCACAACAGTTAATTTTTTACCTTATACACAGACAGCATGATTTTATTTCTGTTTTGCCTGGCAGAACAGGAAAGATAGGACATGTTATTGTGAGTATTTTATTTTTAAGAAAGTGAAATCAGGGACTTCCCTTGCGGTCCAGCAGTTAAGACTCCGTGCTTCCACTGCAGAGGGTGTGGGTTCAATCCCTGGTCGGGGAACTAAGATCCCACATGCCACGAGGTGCAGCCAAAAAAATTAAATTAAATTAAATTAAATTTTTTTAAAAAGTAAAATCAAAGTGAAAGTACACTGTATTTCTCACTTTAACTTACTTTACTGCTAAAATCTAATTATAATCAAGTGATTCATTAAGGATTACCTGATATGTAAGTGAGCAATGAAAGTTATTTCAAGTTTTCTTCTATATCTGAAAATATTTTTCAAAACTCATAAGAGATTTTTCCATTTCTGAAACACATTGAAAATCACAGAATTCAGATTCACAAAGTTGTTTGATAACAAAGTTGAGAAAATAATTTTCCCTGCCAAAGTAGCACTTTAGTCTCATCAGAAAGGAAAAAAAATGAGATGGCAAATATAGACATATAAATTTAGGGTCTCTGGAGATTTTCTTCTTTTACTCAAGGTGAACCTTCTTTTTCTAATACAAAACATACTAATTAGATTCTTAGTGATGAAGCAATACGATGTAGAGATTTTTAAAAAAATACATTGGATGGGATAAAAAGAAAATTAGACATTTCAGAAAGAAAGATTGGTGAACTTGAACACATAGCAATAATTCACTTCTGAACCCATTCAAATCTGGTTCTACCCTCACTTTTCATGTAGACTTTCTCTCCGGGTCAGCTCCTTGGTTTCCACTAGTATCCTCCCTCTGTAGGCTTCTCATCCTTCGTGTAAGTATTCTCAAGGCCCCCCTCTCTTCTCCTACTTCCTCACTTCTCCCCTCTCTTCCTCACCCTATATGTTCTCCCTGGACAATCTTATGCATGCTCATGACTTTAATTATAACCTTGCTGTTTATGACTTCCAAATTAATAGCTGACTCAAATGACTTGCCTGTCTCAGATCCATATGTCCAATGTCAATGTTTTCTCCACTTGGAATGCTCTCCAACTCAACATGTACAGTAAGGGATTTATCTTCCCCAGAAGCATACCTATGACTTACATTCATAATCTCATATAACGACACCACCGTCATCCATTTACTGAAGCCAGAGACTTGGGAGTTACCCTAAATTTGTCCTTTCCCTTCACTATTGAATGGATCATCAATTTCTATCAGTTCTTCCTTTTATAACAACCCCACTACCACCATTTTCCTACTACTAACATACTGTGGGCCCTCGTCGGTTTTCCCTTATAGGAGAACAACAAGAACTGCCCTATGGTCTTTCTGCTTCAAATTTTACCCACCCCTAGTCATCCCTTCAATTTGCTGCCAGAGAACTTTTTTTTTTTTTTTTTTTTTCAAACATCTTTATTGAAGTATAATTGCCTTACAATAGTGTGTTAGCATCTGCTTTATAACAAAGTGAATCCGTTATACATATACAATATGTTCCCATTTCTCTTCCCTCTTGCATCTCCCTCCCTCCCACCCTCCCCATCCCACCCCTCTAGGTGGTCACAAAGCACCGAGCTGATCTCCCTGTGCTATGCGGCTGCTTCCCACTAGCTATCTATTTTACATTTGGTAGTGTATATATGTCCATGACACTCTCTTACCCTGTCACATCTCACCCCACCCCCTCCCCATATCCTCAAGTCCATTCTCTAGTAGGTCTGTGTCTTTATTCCCGTCTTGCCACTAGGTTCTTCATGGCCTTTTTTTTTTTTTTTTCCCTTAGATTCCATATATATGTGTTAGCATACTGTATTTGTTTTTCTCTTTCTGACTTACTTCACTCTGTATGACAGACTCTAACTCCATCCACCTCATTACAAATACCTCCATTTCATTTCTTTTTATGGCGGAGTAATATTCCATTGTATATATGTGCGACATCTTCTTCATCCATTCATCTGTCGATGGACATTTAGGTTGCTTCCATGTCCTGGCTATTGTAAATAGAGCTGCAATGAACATTTTGGTACATGACTCTTTTTGACCTATGGTTTTCTCAGGGTATATGCCCAGTAGTGGGATTGCTGGGTCGTATGGTAGTTCTATTTGTAATTTTTTAAGGAACCTCCATACTGTTCTCCATAGTGGCTGTATCAATTTACATTCCCACCAACAGTGCAAGAGTGTTCCCTTTCCTCCACACCCTCTCCAGCATTTATTGTTTCTAGATTTTTTGATGATGGCCATTCTGACCGGTGTGAGATGATATCTCATTATAGTTTTGATTTGCATTTCTCTAATGATTAATGATGTTGAGCATTCTTTCATGTGTCTGTAGGCCATCTGTATATCTTCTTTGGAGAAATGTCTATTTAGATCTTCTGCCCATTTTTGGATTGGGTTGTTCGTTTTTTTGTTATTGAGCTGCATGAGCTGCTTGTAAATCTTGGAGATTAATCCTTTGTCAGTTGCTTCATTTGCAAATATTTTCTCCCATTGTGAGGGTTGTCTTTTGGTCTTGTTTATGGTTTCCTTTGCTGTGCAAAAGCTTTTCAGTTTCATTAGGTCCCATTTGTTTATTTGTGTACTTATTTCCATTTCTCTGGGAGCTGGGTCAAAAAGAATCTTGCTGTGGTGTATGTCATAGAGTGTTCTGCCTATGTTTTCCTCTAAGAGTTTGATAGTGTCTGCCCTTACACTTAGGTCTTTAATCCATTTTGAGTTTATTTTTGTGCATGGTGTCAGGGAGTGTTCTAATTTCATACTTTTACATGTTCCTGTCCAATTTTCCCAGCACCACTTATTGAAGAGGCTGTCTTTTCTCCACTGTATATGCTTGCCTCCTTTATCAAAGATAAGTTGACCATATGTGTGTGGGTTTATCTCTGGGCTTTCTATCCTGTTCCATTGATCTATATTTCTGTTTTTGTGCCAGTACCAAACTGTCTTGATTACTGAAGCTTTGTAATATAGTCTGAAGTCAGGGAGCCTGATTCCCCCAGCTCCATTTTTCGTTCTCAAGATGGCTTTGGCTATTCGGGGTCTTTTGTGTTTCCATACAAATTGTGAAATTTTTTGTTCTAGTTCTGTGAAAAATGCCAGTGGTAGTTTGATAGGGATTGCATTGAATCTGTAGATTGCTTTGGGAAGTAGAGTCATTTTCACAATGTTGATTCTTCCAATCCAGGAACATGGTCTATCTCTCCATCTATTTGTATCATCTTTAATTTCTTTCATCAGTGTCTTATAATTTTCTGCATACAGGTCTTTTGTCTCCTTAGGTAGGTTTATTCCTAGATATTTTATTCTTTTTGTTGCAATGGTAAATGGGAGTGTTTTCTTAATTTCACTTTCAGATTTTTCGTCATTAGTGTATAGAAATGCAAGAGATTTCTGTGCATTAATTTTGTATCCTGCTACTTTACCAAATTCATTGATTAGCTCTAGGAGTTTTCTGGTAGCATCTTTAGGATTCTCTATGTATAGTATCATGTCATCTGCAAATAGTGACAGCTTTACTTCTTCTTTTCCGATTTGGATTCCTTTTATTTCTTTGTCTTCTCTGATTGCTGTGGCTAGGACTTCCAGAACTATGTTGAATAATAGTGGTGAGAGTGGGCAACCTTGTCTTGTTCCTGATCTTAGTGGAAATGGTTTCAGTTTTTCACCATTGAGGACAATGTTGGCTGTGGGTTTGTCATATATGGCCTTTATTATGTTGAGGAAAGTTCCCTCTATGCCTACTTTCTGCAGGGCTTTTATCATAAATGGGTGTTGAATTTTGTCAAAAGCTTTCTCTGCATCTATTGAGATGATCATATGGTTTTTCTCCTTCAATTTGTTAATATGGTGTATCACATTGATTGATTTGCGTATATTGAAGAATCCTTGCATTCCTGGGATAAACCCCACTTGATCATGGTGTATGATCCTTTTAATGTGCTGTTGGATTCTGTTTGCTAGTATTTTGTTGAGGATTTTTGCATCTATGTTCATCAGTGATATTGGCCTGTAGTTTTCTTTCTTTGTGACATCTTTGTCTGGTTTTGGTATCAGGGTGATGGTGGCCTCGTAGAATGAGTTTGGGAGTGTTCCTCCCTCTGCAATATTTTGGAAGAGTTTGAGAAGGATAGGTGTTAGCTCTTCTCTAAATGTTTGATAGAATTCGCCTGTGAAGCCATCTGGTCCTGGGCTTTTGTTTGTTGGAAGGTTTTTAATCACAGTTTCAATTTCAGTGCTTGTGATTGGTCTGTTCATATTTTCTATTTCTTCCTGGTTCAGTCTCGGCAGTTTGTGCATTTCTAAGAATCTGTCCATTTCTTCCAGGTTGTCCATTTTATTGGCATATAGTTGCTTGTAGTAATCTCTCATGATCTTTTGTATTTCTGCAGTGTCAGTGGTTACTTCTCCTTTTTCATTTCTAATTCTATTGATCTGAGTCTTCTCCCTTTTTCTCTTGATGAGTCTGGCTAATGGTTTATCAATTTTGTTTATCTTCTCAAAGAACCAGCTTTTAGTTTCATTGATTTTTGCTATTGTTTCCTTCATTTCTTTTTCATTTATTTCTGACCTGATCTTTATAATTTCTTTCCTTCTGCTGGCTTTGGGGTTTTTTTGTTCTTCTTTCTCTAATTGCTTTAGGTGCAAGGTTAGGTTGTTTATTCGAGATGTTTCCTGTTTCTTGAGGTAGGCTTGTATTGCTATAAACTTCCCTCTTAGCACTGCTTTTGCTGTGTCCCATAGGTTTTGGGTCGTCGTGTCTCCATTGTCATTTGTTTCTAGGTATTTTTTGATTTCCCCTTTGATTTCTTCAGTAATCACTTCGTTATTAAGTAATGTATTGTGTAGCCTCCATGTGTTTGTGTTTTTTACAGATCTTTTCCTGTAATTGATATCTAGTCTCATAGCATTGTGGTCGGAAAAGATACTTGATACGATTTCAATTTTCTTAAATTTACCAAGGCTTGATTTGTGACCCAAGATATGATCTATCCTGGAGAATGTTCCATGAGCACTTGAGAAAAATGTGTATTCTGTTGTTTTTGGGTGGAATGTCCTATAAATATCAATTAAGTCCATATTGTTTAATGTATCATTTAAAGCTTGTGTTTCCTTATTTATTTTCATTTTGGATGATCTGTCCATTGGTGAAAGTGGGGTGTTAAAGTCCCCTACTATGATTGTGTTGCTGTCAATTTCCCCTTTCATGGCTGTTAGTATTTGCCTTATGTATTGAGGTGCTCCTATGTTGGGTGCATAAATATTTACAATTGTTATACCTTCCTCTTGGATCGATCCCTTGATCATTATATAGTGTCCTTCTTTGTCTCTTGTAATAGTCTTTATTTTAAAGTCTATTTTGTCTGATATGAGAATTGCTACTCCAGCTTTCTTTTGATTTCCATTTGCATGGAATATCTTTTTCCATCCCCTCACTTTCAGTCTGTATGTGTCCCTAGGTCTGAAGTGGGTCTCTTGTAGACAGCATATGTATGGGTCTTGTTTTTGTATCCATTCAGCCAGCCTGTGTCTTTTGGTGGGAGCATTTAATCCATTTACATTCAAGGTAATTATCGATATGTATGTTCCTATTCCCATTTTCTTAAATGTATTGGGTTTGTTATTGTAGGTGTTTTCCTTCTCTTGTGTTTCTTGCCTAGAGAATTTCCTTTAGCATTTGTTGTAAAGCTGGTTTGGTGGTGCTGAACTCTCTCAGCTTTTGCTTGTCTGTAAAGGTTTTAATTTCTCCATCGAATCTGAATGAGATCCTTGCTGGGTAGAGTAATCTTGGTTGTAGGTTTTTCTCCTTCATGACTTTAAGTATATCCTGCCACTCCCTTCTGGCTTGCAGAGTTTCTGCTGAGAGATCAGATGTTAACCTTATGGGGATTCCCTTGTGTGTTATTTGTTTTTTTTTCCCTTGCTGCCTTTAATATGTTTTCCTTATATTTAATTTTTGACAGTTTGATTAATATGTGTCTTGGCGTGTTCCTCCTTGGGTTTATCCTGTATGGGACTCTCTGTGCTTCCAGGACTTGATTAACTATTTCCTTTCCCATATTAGGGAAGTTTTCAACGATAATCTCTTCAAAAATTTTCTCAGTCCCTTTCTTTTTCTCTTCTTCTTCTGGTACCCCTATAATTCGAATGTTGGCACGTTTAATGTTGTCCCAGAGGTCCCTGAGACTGTCCTCAGTTCTTTTCATTCTTTTTTCTTTATCCTGCTCTGTAGTAGTTATTTCCACCATTTTATCTTCCAGGTCACTTATCCTTTCTTCTGCCTCAGTTATTCTACTATTGATCCCATCTAGAGTATTTTTAATTTCATTTATTGTGTTTTTCATCATTGCTTGGTTCCTCTTTAGTTCTTCTACATCCTTGTTAAATGTTTCTTGCATTTTGTCTATTCTATTTCCAAGATTTTGGATCATCCTTACTATCATTATTCTGAATTCTTTTTCAGGTAGACTACCTATTTCCTCTTCATTTGTTAAGTCCAGTGTGTTTTGAGCCTGCTCCTTCATCTGCTGTGTGTTTTTCTGTCGTCTCATTTTGCCTATCTTACTGTGTTTGGGGTCTCCTTTTCACAGGCTGCAGGTTCGTAGTTCCCGTTGTTTTTGGTATCTGTCCCCAGCGGCTAAGGTTGGTTCAGTGGGTTGTGTAGGCTTCCTGGTGGAGGGAACTAGTGCCTGAGTTCTGGTGGATGAGGCTAGATCTTGTCTTTCTGGTGGGCACGTCCACGTCTGGTGGTGTATTTTGGGGTGTCTGTGGCCTTATTATGATTTTAGGCAGCCTCTCTGCTAATGGATGGGGTTGTGTTCCTGTCTAGCTAGTTGTTTGGCATAGGGTGTCCAGCACTGTAGCTTGCTGGTCGTTGGGTGAAGCTGAGTCTTGATGTTGAGATGGAGATCTCTGGGAGATTTTTGCCGTTTGGTATTACGTGGAGCTGGGAGGTCTCTTGTGGACCAGTGTTCTGAAGTTGGCTCTCCCACCTCAGAGGCACGGCCCTGATGCCTGGCTGGAGCACCAAGAGCCTTTCGTCCACACGGCTCAGAGTAAAAGGGAGAAAAAATAGAAAGAAAGAAAGAAGGAGGCTATAATATAGTGAAGTAAAATAAAGCTATTGTAAAGCAAAGCTATACAGACAAAATCTCACCCAGAAGCATATACATATACACTCACCAAAAAAAAGGAAAAGGGGAAAGATTAATATCTCTTGCTCCCAGAGTCCCCCTCCTGAATTTGGGCTGATTCGTTGTCTATTCAGGTATTCAACAGATGCAAGCACATCAAGTTGTTTGTGGAGCTTTAATCCGCTGCTCCTGAGGCTGCTGGGAGAGATTTCCCCTTCTCTTCCCTGTTCGCACAGCTCCTGGGGTTCAGCTTTGGATTTGGACCTGCCTCTGCGTGTAGGTCGCCTGAGGGCGTCTGTTCCCCGCCCAGACAGGACGGGGTTAAAGGAGCAGCTGCTTCGGGGGCTCTGGCTCACCCAGGCCGCGGGGAGGGAGCGGTACGGAGGAGGCGGGGCGAGCCTGCGGCGGCCGAGGCCGGCGTGACGTTGCACCAGCTCGAGGCGCGCAGTGCGTTCTCCCGGGGATGTTGTCCCCGGATCCCGGGACCCTGGCAGTGGCGGGCTGCACAGGCTCCCGGGAGGGGAGGTGTGGAGAGTGACCTGTGCTCACACACAGGCTTTTTGGAGGCGGCAGCAGCAGCCCCAGCGTCTCACGCCCGTCTCTGGGGTCCGCGCTGATCGCCGTAGCTTGCGCCCTTCTCTGGAGTTCGTTTAGGCGGCGCTCTGAATCCCCTCTCCTTGCGCGCAGCGAAACAAAGAGGCAAGAAAAAGTCTCTTGCCTCTTCGGCAGCTGCAGACCTTTTCCCGGTCTCCCTCCCGGCTAGCTGTGGTGCGCCAACCCCTTCAGGCTGTGTTCACGCCGCCAGCCCCAGTCCTCTCCCTGCGATCCGACCGCAGCCCGAGCCTCAGCTCCCAGCCCCGCCCGCCCCGGCGGGGGAGCAGACAAGCCTCTCGGGCTGGTGAGTGCTGCTCGGCGCCGAGCCTCTGTGCGGGAACCTCTCCGCTTTGCCCTCCGCACCTCTGTGGCTGCGCTCTCCTCCGTGGCTCTGAAGCTTCCCCCCTCCGCCCCCCGCAGTCTCCGCCCGCGAAGGGGCTCCTAGTGCGTGGAAACCTTTCCTCCTTCACGGCTCCCTCCCACTGGTGCAGGTGCCGTCCCTATTCTTTTGTCTCTGTTATTTCTTTTTTCTTTTGCCCTACCCAAGTACGGGGGGAGTTTCTTGCCTTTTTGGAGGTCGGACGTTTTCTGCCAGCGTTCAGTGGGTGTTCTGTAGGAGCAGTTCCACGTGTAGGTGTATTTCTACTGTATCTGTGGGAAGGAATGTGATCTCCGCGTCTTACTCTTCCGCCATCTTCTCTCTAATCCCCCCAGAGAACTTTTTATAGTATACAGTTTGGACCATGTCATGGCCCTAGTTCTAAGTGTTTCAGTGGCTCCTTATCACACCAAAAGATAAGATGAAAATGCCTTACCGATGTCTCGCTGCCAAATCCTCTGCCTATCTGCTTGGTATCATCTCCCACCAGTGCTAGTTGCAGAACACCTCATGTTCTCATGCAGCTCTATGCCCACCCATGAAGGACCATCTCCCTGGACATAACTATCTCCATACCCTGACTTCCTACCTCAATATCCCTGAAAATTCCTACTCATCCTTAACTCTCCTTTCAAAAACTTTCTCCATAAAGCTTTCTAAGATTCTGCCAGTCAGTCTTAAGTGCTTCCTCTCCTATACACGCATGTGCTCTTTGAGTTTCATAAGACTAGGTGCAGAAAGAATTTGATGCAAATAAAATCATGATAAATCAGAGCATGCTTTCTCACCAATAAGGTTGTACAGATTCCCAAAGTAGGAGGGGTGGGAGTAGGAAGGAAATCAGAGAAAAAGGAGTTTAGCTACTGGTTAACCTCTATGCCATTTGGACTGGGCTCTGGGAGAGAAGAGGAAAGGGTGTGGGGTGGGAAGTGATAACACAATGTCCAGATAGATTTGTAGGATCTGAGAGTAGAGAAGATCAGAGCATCTCCCTCGGGAAAGGAGTAGAACAATGGGAGAGAAATGGCTATATGGTGTATCTCAGCAGACAGGGCCACCCAGGATAGAGCAGAACTAGGATGGTGGCACTGTGGGTCTGAGAGCTGCAGGCAGATAGGATCTCAGAAAGCCACATAATGTATTTTCAGGCCTCATGGGTCTTGTGGCAGCAAAATTGATTCCTGTGCACCAATGAAGTGAACAGAAGTAGCAAAAAGAGTCACTAGAACTAGGACCCTGACACAATGGAACCAGAAATAATAGATCATGACTCTCATGGACAAATTGCTTAGAGCCAATTAAGATTTACCCTTGGAGTTGCTTAGGTGTCCAACCTTTTCCTCATCTCCAACTCCAAAGGTAAATCGTAATTGATAGCCAGTCATGGTAGCCACGCCAAGTGATGGTGATTCCACTGGGGGTTCTAGGGAAAGCTTTGTTCACTGCTAGGAGGCCCTGGGAAAGACAACCCCTTTCTGTCTCTGAGCATTGTTGTCTCTTGATTATCTCTGCAACCACTGCTGCCATCTTATAGTCATGAGGCAAGACAGCCTGAGAGCAAAGCTAACATACAGAGGAGGCAGAGAAGAAGATGAAAAAAGCAGGTCCTTTATGATACTGAGCCACTGTATCAACCCTGAAAACTATCCTCCAATTAGGTGAGGTAATATGTTTTTCTTTATTACTTAAACCACTTTGAGTGAGAATTTTCTGTTATTTGAAATCAAAGACATTCTACTTATACAATTTTCTTGTACCTCAAAAAACCTAAAACTTTCTCTTTAAAAAAACAGCATGATCCTTCCTCTTTGCTCATCTGTAGGAGTTTCACTATCGATGGTACACCCTTTGTCAGCCATTGTATGTAGAAATGGTTCAATGAAGCATCAAATAATGGCTGAAAGGGAGGCCAAGCTGGAGTACATAGTAAATTTTATATAAGTACATTTTATATAAATACACTCAGCTGAGGGTTGTGCAGACAGCACACATCAGTTGAGAGAGTTTACAGGGTGAAGAACTGAGACTCATTGGTTGAGGGTGTAGAGTTTGGTCTGCAACGCTAGTTTTCACCGCCTGAGTGCACAGGAGAGTAGTCAGCACAAGGAGGGGATATACATGAATGGTTCCTTAGGAAAACATCTCAGGGAGAGAGATTATACATTTAATTAAGTAATAATTTTATATAACTATAAAATTATATAAAAATCAGTGCTGCCTAGGTAACATCAATCAGGGTACCTAATCAGTATGGTTTTATGGTCTCTGTTCTGCAGAAATTAGAAGCCTAAAGAACAGAAAAGAAAGCAGACAATGGGAGTTACACAGGCTGCTGTGGGGGCAGGCAGGCCAAGAATCTAAGAGAGGGAAGAAGGAAAGGCTGGAGGGAGAGGGAAGGAAAGTTAAAGTTTGAAGGACCTAGGGTGGTAGTGATTGCAGTTTAGCTCCATCTAACCATGAAATTGGTTGAGGAGGGAGGCAAGTGAAGGTAGAATGGAGTGACAGTCTGCAATAATTAGGAAAGGTTGAGTAGATATAATAGGGACAAAGAAGTGGGAGAGAGGATGGACCAGAAATGATGATTCAGAGTCTGATATGTAAGAAATGGATCAAAGGGCAAAGGCTAAGATGCAAGTAAGATGGCTGAGTGAGCGTGAAGGATGGAGGTCACTGAAGGACAGTGGAGGATGGGGAAGAAGTACTGAGCACCACGTGCTAGCCTGTCATCTATATGGATGGAAAGAGGAAGACCATTTCAGAAAATAGAATATTCCTTCATTATTATCCAAATATTCCACACGCAGAGATTAAAATTGCATTTAATGAAAGCGTTCAGCATAACACTAATCATCTCTTATTTATTTGAAAACACCAAGAGATACAGTACATATTTATTAAGGTGTCTGCCTTAGTCTGTTTCAAAGTGTAGTCACCATTCACACTGGCTTGCTGAGCCATTCCTGAAGGAAAACTTATGGGTTTGCTGAGAAGGCCATTTGATTACCTTGTACACAAATAACAATACTCATTTTTTAAAATTTCCTTTTCAATAACTGATGTTTTATGACAACTTTCTGCTCTGCTTACCAAGAAAGGTTGAGATGAAAAAATTAAACAACTCTGTCTCTAGTTTTCATTGTTATCTTTCCTCTGCTGACTAGTTCTTTTTTTGCTGTTGTTGTACATTTGTGTTTGTTTTTGTTTACTCCCTTGCAGGTTGTTATCCAGGCTGAGCCTTTGGATTCCAGAGGAGCTACAGCTTCACCCTCAAGATGCAGACTTTGCAGCCTCCTGGGCACCATCAGACACCTCCATTGAAGGCCCAGAATGAGACCTTTGGACCAATGTCCTTAGACCACATGTCCTGTACGTTCTCTAACTGCTTAGAACTAAGGTCTTTGTTTCAACACTTTTCTTTGAGAGTCAAGACTTTTATGTAATATGGAATGACGAAAGAACTTGAACTTTGAGATCCAACAGCTCTTGTATTTTTCCTAATTATACTTCCTAGAGAAAGTTACTTGACCTCTCTATGCCTCAATTTCCTGTCTGTAGAAAGGGGGCGACAATACTGTTTCTCATTCACAAGTATTATAAGAATTAGGTAAAATAACACCTTATGATATCTGATAAAAATATATGCTCAATGAATAGTAACTTTCTCCTCTAATTTTCTTCAAATAGGTAAAGATTCAGTTTTTTAAGCAGCCGGAAGACTTCATTTGGGTCTTTTGTTCCATTTTGTTTGTGTCTATAGCTCACGGGGGAATAGAAATTTTCTTTCCAACAGACCTCTAATCCTGGCTTTTATGTTTGGTTTAGACTCCCATCACCCAAATTTCCCTCAAATTTTCTTTCTTTTCTTCAAATAAGTCATTAAAGTCACCCTTATGATGACTTATGAAAGTCCCATTAAATGGACATAAGCAGACACAATGCACCATATAGAACACATATAGCACAGATTTTCTAATATACCATCAATTGACACTACTTCAAATAACATGCATTTTAATTAATATTAAACTTACAAATAAAAATATTTTTCTTTATTCCTAGATTTTTTTATATGCTATATGAATGATCTCTTTAAAAAGTTTTTCAAGGACTTCCCTGGTGGTCCAGTGGTTAAGACTCTGCGAGTGGAAAAAAAAAAAGGAATCTGTGCTCCCAATGCAGGGAGCACGGGTTTGATCCTTGGTGGGGGAACTAAGATCCTGCATGCCTCATGGCATAGCCAAAAAAAAAGTTTCCCATAAAGTGTTGACGATGCTTTTTTCTCTTTAATCTCCTTCCCTTAACAGCAGAGGCATTCCAACTCCTGTCACCAATAATTATCATTAAGTGACAATTGCTGCCTCTTACAGTGGAAAAAAAAAAACCCCCACAGGAATAAAAGTCAAGAGACTGTTTTAGCCCAAGCTCTGCTATCAACCAGCTGGGAGAAGTTGAACTAGCTCACTAGATATTCTGTTGCATTCAGTGATTAGAACAGAATTGCTCTTCCCAAATAGTCTTGAGCACAACATTAACATTCTGTTAAGTAAGAAAAAGAGAGAGAAAGAGTGTTTCACACGAGATTAATCAGAGCAAAATGTTTCTTAACTGCAGAACTTTTCAGGGCCTTTAGTACACTAATGAATATGGTGGCTCTTTAGAAAAATGTATATGCTGGATTTCCCAAATTTTTTGAATCTGGAATGACTCTTTCCTGATATTACTGTTGCAGAAGACAGAAGACAATTTGGGAAACTCTTCATGGGGTATTTTCTGAAGTCCCTTTCTCTTTCAAAATTCTGACTACTAATTAATTGATGTTAAATAACATTGAATTAGTTCTTGTTATATACCCAACAATGTGGTAGCACTGGAGGTACTGAGATAAAAGATATATTCAGTAAGATAAGATAAGATTCGGTAATCTAATTAAGGAGAACTATAATACCAGAGTTATACAAATCCAAATTGTTTGTTAGTTTTATTCATACCCCCTCCTCACACCCATCTTCAATGATATCGAAAGATCATCTTGAGGCTAAACTAGGAAGTATGTATACAGTGAGATGGGAGGGTCAGTTAAGCCTCTTTGGTGACAGTGAGAGTTATGTCAGCAGAGGAAACCCTTCTGCTCACTCTCACTGGCTCTCCTAGGAGAGATGCTTATCCTCTACCCTTCATTTTAGTCATGCCTAAAGAGAGGGGTTGCTGCAAGGGGTTTAATATCCCCATACATAAAGAGCTCTCACAAATCAACAAGAAAAATACCAATACCTCATTGGGGAAAAAAAAGATAGAGGACGCATGAATTAAAAATCTACAAAGATAAAGTAAACCTTAAAATATAATATAATATAATATACACTCACACATATTCCAAGCCCTGGAAACAAACAAAAAAAATGACTAGAACAAAATTCTTGTCCTCAAAGACTTGTCAGGTTTAGACAAGCAGTTACAAAACACTATGGTAATGCTAAAATAGAAAGCTCCAAGGGTCCTACTAGGGCACAGAGATGTTGTTTCTCTCTGGCCACACCCACAAAACCACCCAGGAGAAGTGACGTCTTAGCTGAGTCTTGAAGGACACGGACCGGGAAATGAGGGAAAGGAATTCAAGCAAAATATTCATTCTTTTCTGTGGTGTTATATAAAAATCCAAGGATTGTCATTTCCAAGTAGAAATAAAGTCTGTCTTCCTATTTTTTCTGACCTTATTCCTAGCACCTCCCTTTAGATATTTACTTTGTTTATATATAATACAATCAGTCCCTTAATGCACAGCTCTACGTTTCTTAATTAACGTGTTTTCTAATAAAGGGCCGTAGTCAACATGTTAAACAGATTGAAGCACACTTGTGAGGTACCACATCATATCCTTGACCACCTGATTTTAGCCAAGGATTGTTGAACACTTAGTTGTATGCACTCTGCCATATCTCTCTACTTCACTATTTATAAGCTGTGGAGATCACTCGCCTATGATGCACAGGGACCACCCCAAAATGGGGAGGTGTTAATGTCTCCAGTCTCAATCCTTAACCCACGGGAGACAGGAGGTGGTGGAATGCCTCAGTCTTTCTGTCCTAAAGTGCAACGATTCT
Source organism: Balaenoptera acutorostrata (assembly GCF_949987535.1). NCBI lineage: Eukaryota > Metazoa > Chordata > Mammalia > Artiodactyla > Balaenopteridae > Balaenoptera > Balaenoptera acutorostrata. Next base: position 65,744,650 of record NC_080080.1, on the reverse strand, counting down.
GAGATGTATTCTGCACAGCTCCTCAGAGGACCACCAGCAAGATTGCATTCCACAAGGTTAATACACTCATCAAGGCACCATTGATTGGCCTTTCTATCATTGATTGGACTTTCTCTCTGTGGTAGGCAGAAGATGTCCACATACTAATCCCCAGATCACATTAATATATTACCCTATATGGCAAAAGACACCTTACCAATGTAATTGAGGTTAAGGACCTTGAGATAGGGAGATTATTCTGGATATTCCAGGTGTGCCTAAGCTAAACACAGGCTTTTTTAAAAATTTTTTTAATAAATTGATTTTATTTATTTATTTTTGGTTGTGTTGGATCTTCGTTGTTGCGTGTGGGCTTTCTCCAGTTGCATTGAGTGGGGGTTACTCTTTGTTGCAGTGCACGGGCTTCTCATTGCAGTGGCTTCTCTTGTTGCGGAGCACAGGCTCTAGGCGCATGGGTTTCAGTAGTTGTGGCACACGGGCTCAGTAGTTGTGGCTTGTGGGCTCTAGAGCACAGGCCCAGTAGTTGTGGCGCACAGGCTTGGTTGTTCCGTGGCATGTGGGATCTTCCCGGACTAGGGTTCGAACCTGTGTCCCCTGCATTGGCAGGTGGATTCTTAACCACTGAGCCATGAGGGAAGTCCTAATCACAGGTTTTATATGCAGATAATCTTTCCTAACTATGGTCCGAGAGACAGGTGACTATAGAAGAATAGTCATAGAGATGCAATGTTGTTGGCTTTGAATATGGAGGAAGGATCCATGATCCAAGGAATACAGGCAGCCTCTAGCAGCTGGAAAAGGCAAGGAAAAAGGTTCTCCCCTAGAGCATCCCTCCAGAAAAGAATGCAGCCCTGCTGACACCTTGATTTTAGCCCAGTGAGACCTCTGTTGGACTCCTAACCTACAAAACTCTAAGATAATAAGTTTGTATTGCTTTAAGCCACTAAGTTTGTGGTCATCTTTGGCCACCCCAGTGTACAAGTGGCCCGTGAACAGAGCACCCCTGATGTTAGAGTTGAAAGCTATTCATGGACCCGAAACATGAGCTCTCTTTCACCAATACTGCTGTTGAAGCCTGACCTATCAGCAGCAGAGACCAAGTCTTAGCCCTTCGTATGGTACCATACCTCCAGGAGAACACTTGATGGCAAATTAATTGCTGCAGGTCTCTATGATCCTAGAGTTTACATATATAATTCATACCTAGTCCAGAGAGCAGTTTGCTTTCTGGCCATAGTGCCTCAGCCTGCAGTATAATGACGGCTCTAAGAAAGCTTAGTTACTGATACAGGGTCTCTCACAACACAGGCTCAGACCAAAGAACCCATTTTATGTGGAAGGGGGTACCCTGAATGGCACGTGACCCTGAGATCCACTGTTTCTCCCATTCACCATATCACCATTCAGAAGCACTCAATCTGACAGATCCCTGGGATGGCCTATGAAAGGCTCAGCTAATGCACCAATGTAGGATCACAACCTGTAGGGTTGGTGTGCAGTTTTCCAGGGTGATGCACTGAAGAAAAGGATGATGTATTATGTGGAAGTAGGATCGGTGCCTCTCGCCATCATGCCCAGTGTCCCACTTACGAGAGCTGTATTTCTCATTTCCACTGAAGGTTGTATAAATTAGAGTATCGTTCAGTAAATAGTCACTGCTTCCAGTCCTCTGACACTCCATGGGAAGAGTATATTTCTCTGCTCTATTGTCGTTGGACTTGGCAGTATAATATGCTTGGCCGCTTAGAATATATCTCGCACACTTTGACTTTAGGATCAAAGGACTCTCTTTAGCTGGTAGGACGGCAGTGAAGATGGCACATGCAATGGCTTGATATGTGCTAGTGCACTTGGCTTTGTCTTCCTGTGCTTCTGCCATCACCATGAGAAGAACATACCCAGCTGGCCTGCAGTTCCCAGAAGAAGAAGACACACACAGAGCAGAACCAATCCAGCCAACCAACAGACCTGCAGCTTAAAGCAGAGCTTTTCCAATAGATCTGTGCGTATAATACATGTTTATGGTTGGAGACTACTGAGTTTTGAAGTGGTGTCTTCTACAATAATAGCTGACTGGGGCTTCCCTGGTGGCGCAGTGGTTAAGAATCCGCCTACCAATGCACGGGACACGGGTTTGAGTCCTGGTCCAGGAAGATCCCACATGCCGTGGAGCAACTTAGCCCGTGCGCCACAATTACTGAGCCTGTGCTCTAGAGCCCGCGAGCCACAACTACTGAGCCTGCACGCCTAGAGCCCGTGCTCTGCAACAAGACAAGCCACCGCAATGAGAAGCCCACACACCGCAACGAAGAGTAGCCCCTGCTTGCCACAACTAGAGAAAAGCCCACGCACAGCAACGAAGACCCAACGCAGCCAAAAATAAATAAATAAATTAATTAATTAAAAAAAAATAGCTGACTGACACTGAGGCCCTAGTTCCAAGGGAGGTGGAGCACACTTCCATCAGGGGACACAAGTGGCAGTTCCTCTGAACGTAAAGCTGGATTACAACCATCCACTTTGAGATCATCATGCTGGTAGACCACGTAGTGGAGCCAGGGAGAGGTATACCTGAAACCTGCCAGATTCACCCAAACATCTCCAGGTGCTTCTATACGCATTGTAACAGTAACCAGGCAACGCCCACAGCCACAGCTGTTAAAGACAAGATAACCAAAGGCTCAGAGTCCTCAGGGATTAAGGACTGTTCTTCCACCAGGCGAGTAAACTAGACCAGATGGCCAATGGAGTGAAAAATGAAGAAATTACAGAGTGGGTGATAAAAAATGGAGATAATGGAATATAACCATGGCTACTTTGGGCCAACCTCAAAAGTTGGGACTGTAGTTTTTCCAGCTAACCCTTCTGTTCTAAGCCCTTTTTTAAAAAGAAGGATTATGAGCTCCTTGAAGAGTCAGTGATAGCTTGGAATTGAAATGATGCATGAACGGATAAAATGAACTACCTGGTGTGAGGAGTGAATCAAGCAGAAGAAAGAAGGAAAGGAAAGAAGGAAGGAAAGTGTAATGGATTGAATAGTATGTCCCCAAAAGACATGTCCAAATTCCAACCCCTGGTACCTGTGAATATGACCTTATTTGGAAATAGGTTCTTTGCAGATGTAATTAAGTAACTAAGTTAAAAATCTCAGGATCCAGACTTGGGTCCACCCTAAATTCAATGACCGGTGTCTTTCTTTATAAGAGAAGAGAGAGGGAGATTTGAGACACAGAGACACTGAGGGAAGAGGCGACGTGAAGACAGAAGAGGCTGGAGTTACGCTGTCACAAACCAAGGAGCACCTGGGGGCACCCGAAGCTGGAAGAGGCAGAGAAGGATTGTGCTCTAGAGACTTCGGAGGGAGTGTGGCCCTGTGAACCCCTTGATTTCAGACTGCTAACCTCTGGAACAGTGAGAAAAGGAATTCTTGTTGTGTGACGCCACCAAGCTTGTGGGAATTTATTGCAGCAGCCCTAGGAACCTAATATGGGGGAAAGAAGACAGACAAGCAAGAACTGCCAATACTTGAAAATAGCTTAATCTTTGATACACCGATTTATAAAATGAGGGAGAGTCAGTGATCACAGTGATTCCTTCTAGCCCAAAATATTCATGCGTCTGTAAAGATCTTGCACTAAGATGTCATCTACGGTATTTTGAAGGAAGTAAGAGACCTCGAGCAAGATGGAATTCTGAAGAGCCCCATTAGCCATGCTGCACAGAGGCTCTCCTGCAGCACAGGCTGGGGATACTCACTGGGTAAATCTTTTCTCCAGAAACGGAAATACGAAAGTTTCCTTTGCATTGTTCTGTGAATTACATGCGGAAAATTGCCCTGTGAGAATTCAGTGAAAACTATTTGATTCAAAATAGTTAACACAATTTTTTAAATACGTAGAATAAAGAAAATAGATTTTAGTCTTAGTGCAGCAGAAATAGAAGAAAATGGAAAATCCTGATGAATGTAATTCAGGTATAAAAGATAGACAGAAATGAACGTAATAAGCAAATTAGCCTCCAGCTCTAACATTAGGTTTCAGTTCTACAGGTAGAATAATTTGTGAAAAAAAATATTTTTTACTCACTAATGTCTTTGGTTCTCAATTTTGTTAATCAGTTAGGAAAGCTGGAGGTATAAAATTATTCTACTGGTTCTTAAATAGAGATGTACAGTGAACAAGTTGAGAATTTGCATCATAGGAATACAACTATAGAGAAAATCATCCAGATGTTCCGGTGCTTTTTGAACATAGATTTTCAGGTGTGAGTCATACAAATTCACTTGCTTGTATATGTAGCAAAAACTACATATTTTTGCTATCCACAATCACTCCTTGGGGAGCTCATTTAGTTTCATGGCTTTAAATATCATCTTACTGACAACAACTCCCAAATTTATGCCTCCAGCCCAGACTTTTCCCCTGGACACCAGACTCATACATCCAGCAGCCACTTGACATTCCCACGTATATGCTGTATAAACGTCTCAAACTTAGCATGTCCCAAACTCCTAATCTCCTCCTTAAGCAACAGCTCCCTTCTCCATTTCCATCAGTAGCATCCGCATTCTGGTCACCATCTTTCCTCTCGAATCCCACACCCAATCCTTCAAGAAATTCAGTTGTCTCTCCCTTCAGAATACATCCAGATTCTGGTCATTTCCACTGCTTCTGCCCTTGGTCAGTTCCATCATCCTGACATGGATCTTGCAATAGTCTCCTAACTGATACTTCAGCTCTGCCTTTGGCCTCCTGCAATCTGTTTCTCAAATAGCTGCAGGAAAGAGCCTTTTAAACCTGAAGTTAAGGAACCCTCCTACACTGTTGGTGGGAATGTAAACTGGTGCAGCCACTATGGAGAACAGTATGGAGGTTCCTTAAAAAGCTAAAAATAGAACTACCATATGATCCAGCAATCCCACTCCTGGGAATATATCTGGAGAAAACCATAATTCGAAAGGATACATGCACCCCAACGTTCATTGCAGCACTATTTACAATAGTCAAGACATGCAAGCAACCCAAGTTTCCATTGACAGATGAATGGATAAAAAAGATGTGGCGTGTATATATATATATATATATATATATATATATATATATATATATATACACACACACACACACATACATACACAATGGAATACTACTTAGCCATAAAAAAGAATGAAATAATGCCATTTGCAGCAACATGGATGGACCTAGAGATTATCATATTAAGTCAGACAGAGAAAGACAAATATCATATGATATCACTTACATGTGGAACCTAAAAGAAATGACATAAATGAACTTATTTACAAAACATAAATAGACTCAAGGACATAGAAAACAAACCTATGGTTACCAAAGGGGATAGCAGGGGGGGGGGGGTGGGGGAGTTTGGAATAATAATAAATTAGGAGTTTGGGATTAACATATTCACAATACTATATATAAAATAAACAAATAACAATGTGTTACTGTATAGTGCAGGGAACTATATTCAATATCTTGTAATAACCTATAATGGAAAAGAATCTGAAAAAGAATATATATATGTATAACTGAATCACTTTGCTGTACACCTGAAACTAACACAACATTGTAAATTAACTATACTTCAATTTTTACAAGGTTAAAAAAACTTAAGTTTTATCATGTCATTCCTTTGTTCAACACCCTGCAATTTCTTTCCTGGTCACTGAGAGTGAAAAGCACCCAATTACCTACCTCCCTGACCTTGCCTGCTACTACTAGTCTCCACCACCACCTCTCCAGCTACCCTGGCCTTCTTGATCTCCCTGACCACAGCAGGGAAGGCTCTTCTCAAGGCTTTTGCTACTGTTTTTCCCTCACCTGGAATGTTCTTCCCCCCAGTTCCCACATGGCTAGCAGTCTCCACCTCCTGCATGTCTTGGCTCAGATGACACCTTCTCACTGAGACCTTCCTCAACCACCTCTGTTTATCTGGATCCTTCAAGAAGCAGACACCAAGAAGGGGTCAGATGTGCAAAGATTTTATTAGGGGAAACCCCTCTTAGGGAAATTTCGGTAGACATCTTGGGAAGGCGACGAGAATCAACAGATTGCGATGCAAGTCTGATCCCAGAAAAAGAAGAGATGGAAGTTGGGGTGGAGGTGTCCGAGACTATGCAGTCTGCAGGGTTGAGGATTTTGCAGCATCTTCCAGCAAAACTGAAGGGCTAGATACTACTAGAAAACAGTGGGCTACCTGTGCAAGCCCACAGAGTCTGGGAAGAGGGGTGTGATAAAGTCAACATCCTCGGGGGCGTCCATAAAGATGTCCCCATCCCATGTTTCAGGATCCCCTGACTTTGCAGAGCAGACCTGCATTGGCTGAGCGTTCAAACATCCCTGCAACTCTAACAGATCTTCAGCCTGTGTCTGCCCTGCTACTACAGGACATAAAAACCTCTTTATAAGCCATAAGACTGTCACACTTGTTGACAGCCCCATTTATTTTCCTCTGTAAAGTGTAAATACAACTTAGCAGTAACTGACTAATTCTGATGTCTTTACAGGCACTGCTCTCCGGATTTTTTTTTTTACAAATGCCTATATATTACACCTGCCGCAGCATTCTCATTCCCATCAGGACATGGCTTCAGATCACCGCCAGTGAAATCTTTAGGAATGGAGGTGACATCACGTATCAGGGACTATCGGTGTCCCTCTTACCAACCTGCACAGCATCCTCTCCATCTGCTGCTGGGGGGTGGGTGAGCCAAGCCCAGATGCCCATCCTACCACCTGTCTGTCTCCACTGACGGTACCACAAAGTCCAGGTGTTCCAAGAGGCAGGCACTAAGATGGGATTCAATGTGCGTGGATTGTATTAGGAGAAATTCCTGTGATTCAAGTCTGACCCAAGTGAAAGGGAAAGGAAAAGAAAGTTGGGTGAGAGCATCCTAGAAAGTCATGCACTCTAAGGGAGGTTCTGAAAAGCCCTCAGAGAGTCCTCAAGCCAAAGTCAGCTGTCAGAGGATCCCATGTGTCCCAGGCATGGGCCTTCCTTGGTGCAGCAGCTGGAGCCCTTGAACTCTGTGGCGGGTATAACATCCTCTCAAAGGTGTCCACATCCTTATCCCTAGACCCTGTAAATGTTCCATTGAATATCAAAAAGGGGGTTTTGCCAATGTAATTAAGGTTAGAGACCATAAGGTAGGGAGATTATCGTGGATAAGAAACCAATCTAACCACATGGACCCTTAAAACAAAGACCTTTCTCCCACTAAAGGCAGAAGAACTGTAGCAGAAGGTTGTCAGAGAAATTCAAAGCATGAGAAGGACTCAGCGTGCTGTGGCAGGAATGCAGGCAGCCTTTAGGAGGTGAGAGAACTCCAGCTGACAGCCAGCAAGGAAATGAGGACTTCAATCTTACAACCACAGGGAACCAACTCTGCCAAAGACCTGAGTGAGCTGGGAAGCAAATTCTTCTCCAGAGCCCACATTTAAGAGTCCAGGTCTGCCTATACCTTGATTTCAGCCCTGTGAGACCTAGACCAAAGGAACCAGCCAAGGCAACCCAAGGCTTCTGACCTACAGAAACCGTGAGATAGTAAGTGTGTGCTGTTTTGAGCTGCAAGGTTTGGGGTAACTCGTTACAGCAGCAAAAGAAAACAAATACACACTTCCTATAGCTGGAGGCCTGAGGCACCTTCTCCAGGCCTCCACACCATCCTATTGAAAGGCAATCCAACCCTTTACTCCCTAGCCTTCCTCCTGCCTTATTACACTCATAGCACATAGCACAGATCACTTCCTAACAATTTATATAGTTTCCTGATTGGTTGGGTTTATTGCCTGTTTCTTGGCATAAGGACAAGTGCCAGGAGCATAAGAAAATGCTTTTTAAAATTCAATTTAAAATTGAATGAATGAATGAATTAATATTGCCATATTTCCAATAGGTTTGGATTGTGGCAGTATGCAGTTAAATCTGTGGGACATGGGTCAAGAAGTCCAAGAATAGGCGAATGTAAAGCTATAAAAAATAAGTATCAGTGCCACTGACCTGCTCCATGGATTTGGATGGTCACAGGTCACCTGAGCGACAGCGTGTCCTATGTACATGCTCACAGATTAATTAGTAATTTGCTTCAAGGGACACCTAGCTACAAATCGCTCAGCTCATTGATTGTCCAGGACATGGCTAGACCCTTCCTCCCTCTTAGATATCTTGGAGCCACCCATTTAGTGCAAGAAAGCTGGTAAACCTTGACTTCAGCATTGTTTTAGCTTACAAATCACATTGACGCCTGTGATCTGGTTATTCTGGTGAGGCCATTCACCTGAGGTCCAGGCAATACAGTCTCCAATTGAGAGATAAACTGAAGCTCAGAAAGATAGTCATTTGCTCAGTCATGCAAATAATTGCAAGCAGAGCCTGCACTCAAACCCATGGTTTTTAATTTCAAAGTCCATATTCCTCACATGGTGATATGCTGCCTTTTGGCTTGATTGGTGTAAAAAATTATGAATGAGAAAGAAGGCATGTAGAAACAGAGAAATTGGTTTAAGAGATCTAAGTGTGGGAGAGTGAGAAGATTTTGAGAAGGGAAAAAAAAATAGGGCATAATACATTTAGAAAGAGCACCAAAAAGCTTTATTTTTGAACATGGCTAAAAACAGACCACGTACATTAAATATGTACATAATCATTGGGGATTCACCCACATATCTTATTAACCTGGATGTGACCCAGGGAAAATTCTAATGAAAATCATGACTCCAGATGCTCTTTTCTCAATGCACTGAGTACAAAATAAGGAGAGAATCATAAGCATTGCTGAAGTCAGAACATCTTAAATTACCATCTTTCCTCAAGCCCACTGGCTTTCACCTGACTAGGAAAGAACATCAGGTATAGGTGACAATGCTTTCCTCATGTCCCATGCTGTCTTCTAAAATGGAGGCTGCCATGATTGTGCCTATAACATGCATGGTTTTTTAAAATGGGGAGATAACTACAAAAGTAATACTTGGTCATTTTAGAAAATTTGAAAAATGAAGAAAAATATGAAGTGTAGGAAAAATATTTCCCAAAATGTTACCTTCCACAGTCATTGCCTATTAACATTTTAGTATACCTCTGTCCAACTCATTTTTGTGGGTTTTTGCATATTATAAAGAAAATGTTATAAATAAAATGGAAGTACTTTAAATTCTCCCTCTCCAGGTCCATTTTCTTCTCTCCCCAGAGCCAGCTGCTTTCAAAAATGTCATATATCCTTCAAGTTAATATTTTATTTTTTTATTATATACATATTTGTGTTATTCTGTGTTTTTAATTTTTTTGCATAAATGCTACCATACTGTAGTAAAGTTCTCTTCAACTCAGTTTTCTTCATTCAACCTATTTTTAAAATCTATCCTTATTGTCAAAAGTGAATGCATTGCTCATGGATTTTTAACTGCTAGATAATATTTCATTATATGACTAGACCACAATTTATTTATTCCCTCTGAATAACATTTACTTTTCCATTTTTTCTCTTATATTAAAAAACACTACTATGTATGTAGCTGTGTATGGCGACAGATGTTACCTAGGCTTATTGTGGTGATCATTTCACCATGTATACAAATATCGAATCATTATGTTGTACATCTGAAAGTAATATATTATGTCAATTATATCTCAATTAAAATTAAAAAAATAAAATCTTTTCACATTAAAAATAAATAAATAAATAAAATACTTGTCCTAGTTATTGGTCACACACTTTACTGTTTTCCTCATTGGCTATTATGAATGGTCAATATTTCCTTCAGTCCCCATAATCAACCTCAATTTCCTTTCTTTCTCTTTTTTCCTTGAGAAAATGGCAGTCACAATGATTAAGGTAACCCTATGGCTCTGTGAAATGTGTACTAGAAATGACCAGCATAAAGTCCTAAGTCTATGCCTGGAAATAAAAGATTCTTCATATTATGGTCTTGTATAGTTACTTCTCCAGCTTACTCCATACCTCTCTCCTCCTCATACCTAATGTGACAGATGTATTGAATGACTGAAAACATTTTATATGAACATGTTTTCAGATTCTTATGCCTTTGCTCATGCTATTTTCTTTTTTTTTAAATTTTTTATTGTAGTATAGTTGATTTACAATGTGTTAGTTTCAGGTGTACAGCAAAGTGAATCAGTTTTACATATACATACATCAACTCTTTGAGATTCTTTTCCCATATAGGTCATTACAGAGTATTGAGTAGAGTTCCCTGTGCTATACAGTAGGTCCTTATTAGTTATCTATTTTATCTATAGTAGTGTGTATATGTCAATCCCAATCTTCCAATTTATCCCTCCCCCTCTCTTATCCCCTGGTAACCATAAGTTTGTTTTCTACATCTGTAATTCTATTTCTGTTTTGTAGATAAGTTCATTTGTACCCTTTTTTTTTTTAGATTCCACATATAAGTGATATCATATGATATTTGTCTTTAATTGCTCCACCCCTTCCCACTCCCATCTCTCCTATATGTACCCCTGAAAAACCTCATATATGATTAAGGAGTCAGCTTTGACGCATTCCCTAATCCTTTCCTGTAGAATTGGTAGATTAGTTAGGGCAGCATTTGCTGCTTTAATAAATTATCCCCAAATGTCAATGAATTGATATATCCACTCGGGCCCCTTCTATCTTGAGGCTCAGGTACATAAAACATTTTGTTTTTCTATGTTCTAAATTCATTCCCTTTATGCTTTGGAGTTAGTTCTCTTTATTCTAATTTAACAGATGACATTTTAATAGTAGCTTATTATTATTTAAAACCTTTAGGCCCCATGCTTCTGTATTTTCTAGGTTTAGACCCAATATTTTGGAATGAAGTTGAAATTATTGATGGTATTTTCTTGAGGATCACTCTTGTTGATAGTTGATGTTGTAAAGAATTCTCAGCATTGACAGTATATGACTCTGGTTTTAGAATGTTGATGGATACTTGGGAAAACAGGAAAACTATTTCTGGTGATGATAAACACAAAGAGAAGGAACATGTGGGCATAGCAGTTACTTTTATAAAAATAGGACAAGACAAGTTATTAAGTATGATAGACCCAAACGACAAAAGTGAATAAAATTTTAGTGACTGCTCTTTTAATGCCTAAAAAGATAAGAATTCTCCCTTTTCATATAACTTTGGAGGAGATTATACAGTGTTTAGGGTCATATATTCAGAAAGGGTGGGATAATATTATGATGTTTTTTAAAGTATGGTTTAGTCATTGGGCTAATCTCAAGTAAAAAAAAATGAAGTGATTTGTTCCATTAGACCAAGAGTTCACAAAACCTAATTATTCCATCATTTCCTCAGGCATAATCTCCATGTCTGTTGTTTTAAAAAGCGAATTCTCAGAGGATGCTATTAGTAACTCACTTCTGCACTGTTTGTCCCACACTGGAAATAGTGCAGGTGTTATAAATGTCACTGTGTTTCCAAAGCATAAACCTCCATTAATCATTTATATTTATGGTTTATCAGGAAATAATGTCACTAGGCAGCAATAGGATATTATTAGGATAAGGTAAATGGGATACTGAGAATTTGTTAAGAACAATGTGCACTTTCACTCCTCTGTGCCTTCATGTGTGTTGTTCCCTTGGCCCAGGATCCCCTTTATCTCCCTCTCTCTCTCTCTCTTTCTTGAACTTCTTGAATTTCTGCTTGTATTCAAGACCCAGATCAAATATCAGCTCTGTAAAGTTTCTCTGTCTTCCCTGGTATAAAGCTTTCTCTCCTTCCTTTTGCTATACAAGTATTTTAATACTTATCAGGCTCTGACTATGCACTTCTCTTTAGTTCTCTTAGTTTAGTTCTCTTGAGTTTTAGTTTAGTTCTCTTTAGTTCTATGCCTGCTTCTTGTCTGTCTACTCTATGACATTTAAACTTTTAAATTTTAAACTTTTAAATCCTGCTCATTTTTGTTTCCCCGATAGCTTGACACACAGTAGGCACTCAATATGCTTACAAAATGTGTTGTTTTTTTTCTGAAGGGTCCCTTCACTCCATCCATGCCTTCATCAGTACCTGTCAATATGGATGCCTCTTTGCAAATGTTTGTACAATCGAATAGAATCCATTTACATGTAAGACAAATATTTGATGATCATTTTAATTTTCCTAACACCCTCTAAATGGCACTAATAATAGCAGATAGATGCCTATTGCTGTTACTGTGGCAGTCCATAATGGCACTTAGGAATGAGTAATTGGCTTCAACTTTCTTCAATAAAAGCCTATAAACTGAAACCACTATACATGGATACTGGAATTAGACAATTAAGTAAATGGATGGCAGAAGGTGGGAGCCAGGTTTCTCCCTGTTGGAGTGGAACAGACAAGCAAGGGGAGGCTAGAATGATCCATGTGATGGTAGATTAGAATTGGCGATATCAGTATGAACTCCTGTTTAGCTTAATATAAATACAGATGTATATACAGATAGACTTACAGATGCAAATAAATATACATGGTACGTTATTATGCACATATGTATTTCCTGGCTCTGTTAACTGAGAAGGCCTAGAAATAAACACTTCAGCAGCAACAAGCACACCTAGTGCTCAGATCTTGATTTCTATACCATTCTTCAATAAAAGGAACCAGGAATCCTTGGAGAAATGGTTGATTATAGAACTGGAGCAGGAAATGTACAAGATGAGCCTGGAGTATCTTACAGCGCCAGAAAGTAAGAAAGTGCTAAAAAAACCAACAATGATGGGGATGTCAAAGGCACAGGAGTCAACTGGAGCAGCTCCCAATGGCCAAAGCTGCAACAATTTAAGCAACCAAATAAAGTAGTATTGGATTATAACCTAAAGTGTAAAATAAATATCTATGAGTCCATACTGATATAAATGATAGACAAACAAACAAATAGGGAGAAGAGTCAGACCTTCTCTGAAGAAGAACCAATACTTTTTATAACTACTCCACCCTCAAGAAGGTGGAGCAGAGCTCCTCAGTCCGTAAGTGTGGGCTGTACACAGTGACTGCCTTCTGAAGAGCGCAGTAGGGAAAGATGAGAAAAGAGTAGCTTTGCAGGGGAGAAACTTGACAAACACTCGCTCAGTCAAGGACGTTAACCCTGTTTGAGGTTAACAGTGACAGTGATAAATCCCGTCGCTGGTATGTGATGAGAATGGTGATTTTTGTCAGTGGATCTTCTTTTATGAGAAAAACACCAGAACAATTCCAATAGAGGTAAATTCTACTAAATTCCTGACCAGTACGCCTCAAAATTTTTGAGATCATCGAAAATAAGGAAAGTCTGAGAAAATGTCCCAGCCCAGAGGAGCCTGACATCTAAAAGGAATGTAGCATCTTGGATGGAATCCTGGAACACAAAAGGAACATCAGGTAAAAACTAAGGAAACCTGAATAAATTGTGGACTTTGGATCATTAAAAAAAAACTAAAAACCTATCAGTATATAATGTAAAGAGCCCAACCAGAGTGTAGGCTACAGACTGCAGTATGGTGAACATGTTATATGTATTAGGTAAATGAGCATGGGAATGGTCTTTACTTACATTTATGCTCCTCACCCAAACACGCAAAGGGACCCTAATCATATAAGCATAAATATTTATACCCATAGATGTCTATATGTAGATATAAGTACTAATAAGTAAGAGTAGATAGGCAATTATATACATTTCCAGCTTATTAGTTTGACCTTCTTTTCAGAACTGGAGCCCTTTGTTTTCATTCATCCTCTCTCATTTCAACAGAGTATAAAAATTTCATTAGGCAAAGTGGTGACACAACTATAGGGCTATTGGCTTCTGCAGTTTTGTAAAATTGAGAGATAAAGACACACAGACAACACTAAATCACTGTACTTAGGAACTCTCACCGAGTGTAGCTTCTGATTACTTCTCTTGACATCCCCGTAACAAGTGACCACATGTTCATTCACATATTTCACAGGGATGCTGGGCACATTGCTTTCCTCAACCCCTGACCACACGCGGCTCACTCCCCATCTACTGAGAGATACAGACAGGTGAACCAGGCAAGTCGGTGCACGGTAACAAACTGCATCCCACAGCAAGGAAGGCGTCCCCAAAGAGGTTCGATTCAGCTGCACTTGAAAGATGAACGGTGTTCATCTGGGAAGTACGACCACACTTGATCTTGAGAAAATTGAGACGCTTAGAAAAACAATTCATTCTGTGCTTCTACGTGAGGACGGGGGAGAAGCCTAGGAATAGAATTACTTTGCGAGAACAAATGTATGGATACCAAGGGGAAAAGGGGAGGTGGTATGAATTGGGAGATTGGGATTGACATATATACACTATTGATACTATATAAAATAGATAACTAATGAGAACCCACTGTATAGCACAGGGAACTCTACTCAGTGCTCTGTGGTGACCTAAATGTGAAGGAAATCCAAAAAAGAGGGGATATATGTATACGTATAGCTGATTCACTTTGTTGTACAGTAGAAACTAACACAACACTGTAAAGCAACTATACTCCAATAAAATTTTTTTAAAAAATGAAAGAAAGGAAGGAAGGAAGGAAGAAAGAAAGAGAAAGAAAGAAAGAAAGAGAAAGAAGAAAGAAAGAAGGAGAAAAAGAAAGAAAGAAAGGAAGAAAGGGAGAAAGAAAGAAAGGAAGAAAGAAAGAAAGGGGAAAAAAAGAATTACTTTGCTAAAGAAAAATCGAGGCAAAATGGCAAAGTCAGTGAGGGTTGAAATCTTTTATTTTTTAAAATTTGTATTGAAATATAGTTGATTGTGTTAGTTTCAGGTGTACAGCAAAGGGATTCAATTATACATATATATCTATATCTATTCTTTTTTAGATTATTTCCCATTATAGGTTATTGTAAGATATTGAGTATATTTCCCTGTGCTATACAGTAGGGAAATAAGGATTGGTTATCTCTTTTATATGTAGTAGTGTGTATATGTTAATCCCAAACTCCTAATTTATCCCTCCCCACCCTCTCCCCTTTGGTAGCCATAAGTTTGTTTTCTATGTCTGTGAGTCTATTTCTGTTTTGTAAAAAATGTTTCCTGCTCTTAGGTGAAGAGAGTTTAGGGTCTGGTGTACTTTTTGTTTAATTTTTCAGGAAAAAATATTTTCTAGAATTCTTTTCTAAAAATCCAAGCATCTATGTACAAATTAAGTGCTTTTTTCAAGTTTTAAATAGTTCACCTCTGCTTCATGAGTGGGAAGGGCAGCAACATTTCAGAAGTGTCCAACTGGGTCTCCCCGATCTCGAGGAAGGAAGAGAAATTCCCGACTCTTCTATGGAATCCTGAATATCAGAGCATACCCTGTGTGCTCCCCTCCCTAAATTTACCATCCTTTTCTTTAACACATCCCCTTTCTGTCTCTTCTAAATGGTATTCCAAACCCTACTCCTCCCTCACCACCAAGACTCCCCCCTTTAGTTTCTAAGTGTTTACTTCTTCCTTCATTCTGGTATTATCTTGTCAGTATCTCATTCCTTGGGATTGGATCTCTACTCTGTCCTAGAGAAAGCCCCCTCTCGACCGTCATTCCAAAGAGGGAAAACATACTGTGTAATATTTTAACTAGAAATAATGGCTCAAATTTGTGGCTTATCACAGAGGAATAATTTAATGGCAGGAGTGCCCAGGCAAGTAGAAAGAAAGGGTAGCTTTTTGGTGATCTGAAAGGGGAGGTAAGTACTACCGTCAAATTTTTTTTCTGTGGAAAAGGTAGCCTTGGTCTGCCCTTTGGTCCCAACTGGACCCTTCAGGACCATTCAAAGCAAATTTAATCTCTCTTCAAAGGGATGACTTTTAAAATATTTAGAAACAGTTTTTATGTCCCCAACATACTAGTTATTTCCCTCAGTAGCAACAGTGTGGAATTTGTTTATTGAAATAAAATGTAACTAAGATAATAGTTTACAATGATTGAAAGGTGTTTTCATTTTTCTTCATGTAAACATTTTCCCTGACAACCATTCTGTGATTGCCTCAGGGACAGGGGTGACAGAGGCCACCTCAGGAAGAGCCTGACAGCTGCAGGGAGAGGAAGCTCCCACACCAATCTGGGAATCTTGGAAAGGAGAATGGGGGCTGAGGTAGGAGAAGCTGGTCTGTGAGACACGTGTGTCTCCGCCCTACCTTTCTGGGTTAAAGTCGCAGAGTTGAAAGCATTTTAGGTAGAGGGAAGCCAAAAGCTGAGGGACAGAATCCACCTAATTGGCTGACACAGTAAAGTGGCAGCATGGAGGGAGCTTGGGGGACAGTCCTGACCACACTCAAATCGTGTGTGGGTAGAAGCGGCCTAGGACGGCACGCACACCCCTCAAGCGTGGAGCCTACCTGGCCAGAGGGTTCACAGCATGGGGACGGGGAGTCCACATTTAAGTCCACAGGACAACCTGCCCAACCTGAGACCAAAGGCAAGTCATGGCAAAACCTCTGCAGTCTTCAGCCCCAGACAGCGCCAAGCTGGGGCCTAGTCACCAGAGCGAGGACCCCAGGCCCTGACTGGACCCGTGGAACAGAGTGTGAGTTCACAATAAATCCCAAAATTTTAAAGCTGACAAATACCAAAAGCATTACAAAATCCAGAAAAAAATGGTATAAAATTATTAATTAATTACCCTACCCACTTCTACAATTTCTTTTTCTACATTACTTGGCTGTATCACATGTGATAATTACTTTTTATAAACCATCTTCTATAGAGAAAATGGAAAGATAATAAATTCTTTCCTCTGAACATTGATTGCAAACTGTTTTTCTTATTAATAGTGAGACACATAAGACATGTGACTTCACATACAGACACCCCAATTGTTTGTTGTAATGCTACAGGTTTGTGCTGTGCAAATACAGAAATTCTCATGAATTCTGTTTTGTCCAAATCTCCTAAAAATGTGTAGTATCTTTGTAATTGTAGTTATACATGGTACATTTATATATGTATGTTTATAATAGTATGCTATTGGCAGGAAAAAACTTTTGCTTTTACCAGGTGGCAATGAGAACCAACTCTTTCACTTAACAATTTTAGATGTCGAAAGATAGGAATCATTTTTAATATAGCTATTGGCCATTTGGTTTTCAGTTCTCTGAAATGTCTGTTCATATCCTTTGGCTATTTTTCTAATTTTTTGCGATTTTTCTTATTGATTTGGATGTATTCTTTATATATCTTAATACTTCTTGCTTTGCAAAACTTTCTCTAATCTGCTGTCAAAGAGATGCACTGTGATAATTTTTAAGTTAAAAAAATTTTTTTCACATTTAGTTCTTTAATCTATCTGAATTTTGTTTTCGCAAAGGTGTGGCTTTATCTTTTTGCTGCAAGAAAGTAACATTACACCATTACCACTACTGAATAGACCATCCTATCCTCACTGAGTTAAGATGTTATCTGTATCATAAAATAAGTCCCTACATCTATTTAGACCCAGACAACACACACATTATATCACAGAGTGTTGTATGTAAATTTCTGAAATAGATGGATAGTAAATGCTAGAGAAACCACAATCCTGAAGGAGTACACTATTGTGAATAACTGAATTTTCCAGAGAGCTAGGGGGCAGCACTTTAAGGTTCAAAATTTTTTAAATTATATCAATTTTGAAGGGATATTATTCTAAATGAAATATCCCTATTTTTTATTTATCCTTTGAGTTACAACTCTAACAACTGTTCCTTGTAACATTTCAAACTGCAAGGGGGAAACGCATTTTGGCACTATGGTAGACCAAACTAATAAAGAAAACTTCATTATTATAAATTCATAGAAATAAGGGAAGAAATACAAACAAATTTGAAAAAATATATGACCAAGCTAGAAAGAAAGAGAAGGAAAGTCCCCAGTGCTAAAACAAAAGGGAAGATTAAGAGCAGAGCTGTGAACTCACAAGCTGGAGCTGTGGCATCCTGGAGGGATATAGAATCAGTGATAAATTGGAGGGTCCAGGAGCTGGGGTTTTCATCTCTGTGCTAGGGCATATGTGACTTTGGGGCCCCATATGTTCAGGGTACGTAGAACTGAGATACCTGCATACAACTGACCTCTGGGAAGGCTGCCTCCTCAAAAAAAGTTGAACTTGAAAAACTTTATCTGCCAATACCTCTGCCCAGGGAAGTGATAAGAAGCTGTGGGTGAAGAAGGAAATTTAAAAGTCTGAGCCATGTACCAGTGATTCTTACCAAAGGCATGATAAGGGAAGCATCACAACAAAAAAATTAATGTTATCAATGAGTCCTGATGTGGGGTAACATCTGGGGCACCAGGCAAAAGCAAATGCACAACCACTATACAGCAAGCTTCAGCGCACAGGACATGTTGTTCTCACAGAAAAATAATCTCCGTTGAAGACAAACTCACCTTCCAAAATTATAAGATGTACTAGGAAATGATCTGTCTCATGCAAGAGTCAACAGAAAAAAGAAAAAGCCATGTTAGATGTATAGACTAGTAGCATATACAAAGTCACAAAAGCAGTCATATCTAGAATGACAAAGATACATTTAAAAATGGAAACATTATAGAAAAAACAGGACATTATAAGAAATAAAACACATTCTCTTAAATAAAAAAAGAATATCTAGAAATAAAAATTTTAATTATTTGATATTAAAATGTTAGGGAATAAATTAGACTGCAGGTGAGACAGTAGAAGAGAGAATTCGTGAAGTAGAATATCAATCCAAGAAAATTTATTTCAGTGCAACACAATAAGAAAAATAGATTAAAATATGAAACAGCTGTTAAGAGACAAGGAGGAAAGAATCAAGAAGGAGAGTGTATAAATAATGGCAATACTGAGAGATAATGACTGAAACATTTTCAGAATTTGACAGAAATCCTCAGATTAAAGAAAAGACACCTCACCTAGTTAGGATGAACAAAAATAAATTTACACCTGGAAAAATCATAGTAAAAGTGTGAATGATCAAAAATAATCAAAGTATGAAACTTCAAAATACCTAGTTTAGTTAGGATGAATAAAAATAAATTCACAGCTGGAAAAATCATAGCTAAAATATAAAACATCAAAAACAATAAAAATCACTCAGAGATGAAAGCTTGATTATCAACAACAAAAAATGTATGCTGATAGCTATCTTCTCAATGACCATAATAGAGGCTAAAAACAAGAGGGTATTTTCAAACTACTGAAACAAAAGAGCTGTCATCCTTAAATTTTAAAAGTATTTAAACTCTCATTTAAGAATTAAATTAAAAAATACATTTTTAGGTAAATGTTTTTAAAAATACTAATGGATGTACTTTAAGAATAAGTATATTGATCATGAAAGGAGTAGGATATATATGAAGCAGAGAAGAACAAAGGCATTAGAAAACACCTGGATAAATCTAAATAACTGTAAAAACAGTTAACTGTAAAAACAAGAGCAAAGATTAATTTGGAGTTAAAGGATTTAAAAAGAAGGTGAAACTAAAATATTTCACAATTATGACAGGAAGATAGGAAGCACAGTAATTCAAGCCCATGTGTTCTAAGGTGCTTCGATTGTTCAAGATAAAGTCAGACCTGTTGATTTTTATTAGCTTTTTAGAATCAAACATGCATGTTAAAAATTTAAAGATAATTACTAATTAAATAAGAAAAGAATCTATAACACTAAACCAGTCGAGAGATAAAAAAGGAGAGGAATAAAGAAAAGTTGATCAATCCAATAGAAAGACTCTATGATCTTACAATTCCACTACTAGCTGCACAAATGAAGTTATTTACAAAACAGAAATAGACTCACAGACATAGAAAACAAACTTATGGTTACCAAAGGGGAAACAGGGGTGGGGGGAATAATTAGGAGTTTGGATTAACATGTACACACTACTATATATAAAACAGATAAATAACAAGGACCTACCGTATAGTACAGGGAATTCAATATCTTGTGATAATCTAAAATGGAAAATAATCTGAAATATATATATATATAACTGAATCATTTTGCTGTACACCTGAAACTAACATATTGTAAATTAACTATACTTCAATTAAAAATGGTTAAAAAAGGAAGATATAGACAACAATATTCATTGCATCATTCATCTCCACCAATAGCAGAATAAATAAATTGTGGTAAAGTTGTATATTAGAACATTATAGGCAATTAAAATAAATTAACTACAACATGGATAATGCTGGAAAGGAACATTGAATATAAAAAACAAGTAGCAGAATGGTAGGTAAAAATGATGCTATTTACTTAAGTTTATACAGACAAAAAGAGATCGCAGTTGTTTATGAATACATCTATGCACAGGTAAATGACAAAATCACGCACAGATATCCTAAAACTGATGAACTGAGGCTCTGTAAGGCAAAGGCATGATTAATATGAACATCAATGCTGATTAAAATCATACATAGCTGGAAGGAATGAGCAAAGGAAAAAAAAAGTCATGCACAGGAAAGATTCATTCCCACATTAAGATAATGGTTACCTCTGGGGAGAGTGGGAGGGAGAGTGGGAACTGGGATGTGGGTGAAATGGCTTTAGTTCTATCTACGATACTTTATTCCTTTTGTAAAAAGAGAGCTGGAGCAAATATGTCAAAATATTGACATTTGATATATCTAAGTGATGGGTAGACAGGTGTCTGCTACAGTTTCTGTACTTTTCCATATATTAAAGTTATTCATCTTAAAATTTAAAAAACTATTCAAATAACTCAGAAGTATATAAATCAACATCAGTCTTCCATTCCTCTCCTCTGGCAATTTTATCTTCCTGTATTTTCCTTTTGCTTGTGCAAGAATATATACATATACTTTTAAAAATTGTATCATAGTTTACATATTATTCTGGAACTTAATATTTGACTCAGTATATTGTAGACAATTTCTTCCAAGTAAATACACAAAGACTTCTTTGTATTTTTTCATAGTATGAATTTATCATAATTTTCTCCAGATTCCCATATTGATTAGATTTCCAGGAGTGTTTTTTTGTTTGTTTGTTTGCTTGGGGAGAAATTGCTACTAAAATAATTCTGTAATGAATTGCTGTACTTTTATTTCTGTCAGATAAATTCCCAGAAGTGAGATTTCTGGATCAAAAAATATATACATTTTACATTTTAATAACTATCACTAAATTGCTTGCAATAACAGTTATAATATTTTTCAGTCCCACCAATTGTGTACAATAATGCCAGTTCATGTCTCCTGGCCAGCATTAGAAGTTATCGATCTTTTCAATCTTTGGCATTCTAAATTACTGGGTGGGTTTTTGTTTGTGAGTTTATTTCATTTTCCTAACAACTTGTAAATTTGAGCATCTTTCCTATGTTTACTGGACACTTGTGTTTTCTCCACTGGGAATTGCCTGTTAATATTTTTTGCTCTTGTTAAAAATAATTTGATATCTTCTATATAACTTGTTCATTTGCTCAGTAAACATTCATGGAGCAGATAGTCAGGGCCTGACAATGGCAATTAAGATACAGATGGTACCTTCGAGGAACTTGTAGTCTAGTAGAGGGATTCGAGTGATAAAGTGTTACATGCACTGCAAGAAATGTATGTCCAAACAGAGTACAAGGGAGACACTTTGGAGATCCAGGAAGGATTGGAAAGCTTAATTCAGAATGTGATGCTTCTGCCACTGTGTCTTGAAAATGAATGAGTATTTGCCAGGCATTTCCCACAGCTGGGAGTCCGTGTGAGAGAGAAGAAACGGTGTATTAAACCTCTCAGATTAGTGCTTAAGAGTTGTGACACTGAGATAGGAAATCAGGAGTTGCAGCTTCGGGAAGAGAATGAGGAGGAGGAATTCCAAGTGCCTGTGACATATCTGGCTGAAGACATTCAGTGAGTAGTTGAATAAATATGTCTGGAGCGCAGAAGGCTGGTCCGAGTTAGAAATCTAGATTTGAGAGTCATCAGCATACCGGTAGCGATTTGTCATTAGTTACAGCAATGACATTAGTTACACCAGTTATAGAGCTGGTGAAGCTGTACCAGCTCTCTGGGGTTTCTGGTATGAAGGATGATTTGTCAGCAAACTAAATGGCCTCCAACTTCTATTTTTTAAAGCTCTTATGTCTGCTTTATTGGGTTTTTTTTAATGTATCTTCCTTTGTTTTTACTAGTCATTCTTGATGGTGTCAAGTATCACCTATTATACTCCATTTACTGCCTACTTTTTTTTGTTTTAACATCTTTATTGGAGTATAATTGCTTTACAATGGTGTGTTAGTTTCTGCTTTATAACAAAGTGAATCAGCTATACATATACATATATCCCTACTACTTTTTTAAGAAGTTCCGTACGTAGAAATTGGATAACCTCCCCCCAAATTTAGGGTTGTGGGTATATATTAATATCAGTATCTATGAATATATCTAACTAGAGGTGGATGAGGAGCTTTCTTGGTAAAATACTGAGACATGGAGGTTTTGTCTTTTAAGAAGTTTGTGGTTTATGCCCTGATTCTGGTGTGTTTTCCAGGATAGATTAAGGGGTCAGATA
Organism: Balaenoptera acutorostrata; assembly: GCF_949987535.1. Lineage (NCBI taxonomy): Eukaryota > Metazoa > Chordata > Mammalia > Artiodactyla > Balaenopteridae > Balaenoptera > Balaenoptera acutorostrata. Next base: position 65,722,171 of record NC_080080.1, on the reverse strand, counting down.
CTTGGGTTCTGGATCAGTGAAACTTTGCTATGTTAATAGACTGAGACATAATCTCAGCATCTTTAACTGCCTTCCCTTTACAAATAAGCTATTTATGAATTGAATTTTTAAAGAAACTCATTTAACCAAATGACTTACATTTTAATTTCAGACACTTTAAGATGAATCTTTAATAGCCCTACTTCTATCATTTCAGCTTGAAGACCATCTTCATCAAGCAGGTCAGGGCTAACAATGAAATGCAGATAGCACCCTCACTGTTTAAATATGCCCATCACTCAATCCTTAGTAAATTATATTTTGTAATCAAATCAGTACTCCAAATTATTCTGATTTATGAATTCTAACCTGATCTCCTATTTTCTTTTCATTTGGCATTGCATTTTGTATTTTACTTTATACTATCAAAACAAGATATGCATGTGGTTAGAAAATCAAACAGAAGAGCTGATAATGAAAAGAAGAGTTTGCTGCTCCATCTTTCCAACACACTAGTTTGCTCTTTAGAGGCAATTCTTTAAAAATATTTGTTTCGAGTCCCTTTGGGATGTCTCAACAATCTTTTAAATTGCTCATTAGTGTTTGTGGTTTTACAGCTTTTTTAGACAGTGTCTTCTGACTTCCTACTGATAGACGAAGGTTAATCTCATCTGTATCTCCCTACTTCACCTTCCTTTTTTCCTTACGTCCCCATGTTTTACCACTGTTTACACTTTTTCTATTAGATACCTCTGCAGTGTTAAACAGCTTGTTAAAGCTCCAGTTGCTATCCCAACAACCATAGCCAATATCTCTTGATCCCCCAATAAAGATCAAGACATTGATATCACTGGCTTTCCCTACACCTCTTCAACTCCAACCCATCTCCTAATTTCTTACTTTTTATATTATTGAGGTGGATAACCTTTACATTCTTTCTTAGAATACAATTAAGTCTCTGATTTGTTTATGGGTTAATTTTTAAAACTTTTATTGGACTATAGCTGATTTACAATGTTGTGTTAGATCTTGCTGTACAGCAAGGTGAATCAGTTATACATATATGTATATTTATATCCACTCTTTTTTAAATTCTCTTCCCATATAGGTCATTACAGAGTATTGAGTAGCATTCCCTGTGCTCTACAGTAGGTCCTTATTAGTTATCTATTTTATATACAGTGGTGTGTATATGTCAATTGTTTATGGGTTAATTTTTAAATCGAAATTTCACAGCTGTAACCGAGCAAGTGGGTCCTCTGCTTAAGGGAAAGACCAGAGAGAAAAGGATTTATTGCAGAGCAGCCAAGCAAGGAGACAGAAGGCAAAGTTCAGCTGTTTCCTCCACTGGCTTTTGAGTGGGATATTTATCATGGGAATGGGGACTGGGAGGGCGTTGGGCTTGAGAAAAGATTGGGGAAGGTAACAGGAAGTTTCAAGGGTCCTCTGCACAGGCACGACTGTCTTCATGTCTCTTCGTGGGTCACATGTGCAAATCTGGGGGGTTCCACGTGTTATGTGTGGTGGATTTTTGGCCCGTGACGTCTAAAGTTCACTGATTGGTCATCTGGTCCCTCAATGAGCCTGTGCAATGTTCAGTGCAAGGAGGTTGCCAACAAGCTGCTTCTTCACCTGTGATTTTCCTGCTGTTCTGCAACTAAGCTCAAAGGTCTTAATTAATCATCTTTTGCCTTATTTTAATCAAGGCAAATGGATATGGGGGTATGGTTTCACAACTCAAAGTTTACAGTATTATGAATATGTAAATTCTGTTTCCTGCAGAGTCGAGTTGTGGGATTGGATTACGTTCCTTCTTCTGTAGATCCCACGTCACTACTGCTGTGCCAGTCAAAGGAAACATTCCTACAGTTAAGTTCAAGTAGATCCTCCTTTCTCTGCTCTACCATATGTCTTTACTATATTCTCAAGCTTCTCAAAACTCATTCTATCTAATCAATTGAATCTCCTTCTAACCCTAAGACCTGAATCGGGAAATCTCGGACCCCTTGCTCAAATCTGAACTGGTTACTCTTTAGGTGTCAGTCAAACTACCATTTGGGGATTATATACTATTGTTCTTCTGGTTTGGCACTTCGGTCTCCTAAAGCTTACCTTGTCCTTTTTTGTTTTTGTTTTTTTTTTAGTTTAGTTGGAACATGTCTAAGCAACTGTTTAAGAATTGATGAACATCTAACACATATATAAGGAATCTAAAAAAAAAAAAAAATTGGTTCTGAAGAACCTAAGGGCAGGACAGGAATAAAGACGCAGATGTAGAGAATGGACTTGAGGACACTGGGAGGGGGAAGGGTAAGCCTGGACGAAGTGAGAGAGTGGCATGGACTTGTATATACTACCAAATGTAAAATAGATAGCTAGTGGGAAGCAGCTGAATAGCACGGGGAGATCAGCTCGGTGCTTTGTGACCACTTAGAGGGGTGGGATAGGGAGGGTGGGAGGGAGACGCAAGAGGGAGGAGATATGGGGATATACGTATATGTATAGCTGATTCACTTTGTTATAAAGCAGAAACTAACACACCATTGTAAAGCAATTATACTCCAATAAAGATGTTAAAAAAATACTATTCAATCAAAAAAGATTGAAGCTGAAAAAATTACAATAATGTTGAAAAAAATAAAGTAACTTACTTAGAAAATTTTTTAAATGATGAATGGAAAGAAAATATTTTGAGTCCTTGAAGTCTAAAAATCTCTTTAATTTCCCTCACATTTTATTGATAGTTTAGCCAAGTATGGAATTGTAGGTTGAAAATCATTTTTACTCAGAAATTTGAAGACTCTTTGCCAGTGAGAAGTCTGATGACAGCTGCTCCTTGAAAGCTCTTAGGAATTTAGCATGTGTTCTTAAAATAAAACATACCTATTGAGGACCTAAGAAATTCCAAATGGCCTTTTCCCTTATATTTTCAACTGCAGACAAAGCTTCAAACTTAAATTATAGACACCTGATCTGTTAAGAAATGTAAGGATTAGTTATGGTATGTAAAAATAATTCATTTTTACAACCTTTAGAGTTCTGCAAGTAATTGGCCATGCCAATCAAATGATCAAGCTGGGGTCTTCCATACCTATTCTAATAAGGAGTTTGAATCTTATGTGGGCACTTGTTTCTTTTTATGCTATGTTATAACTTGAAAATAGTGAAGTCCTACCCCCTAATCAAGTACTGTTGATCCTAATATAAAAAATAGCATGAAACTAATGATTAACTGTGAAGACAAAAGCACCATTGGGGCTGATTTTATTAAGGGAGACTGCTCAATATCTTTTGATACTAGAATTTTAATTAAAAGTGTTATGTGTTCCAATTTTTCATTTCCTTACCTTCCATGGGAAGAGTGCCAAGCCTGAAGGATTAAATACAAAACCAGAAATAATTAAAATATATAATAAAAGAGAGACTTTTAAGTAAACTTTTTTCATGTGCTATGCTCTGAGTTCATTTTAGGTGAAAAGAAAGCTAGTGATATTACCTTAGTTGAGTTGTCTGCTAAATAGTCTATGTACATAATCGACATTACAATCCAAACATTCATAAGTTTATTTCTTTCTACAATTCCACTTCTGTGTTACTTAATGTTACCAAAGAAACATAATCTTTTCTGCAACCAGAAAATCAATGATGAAGGCCCCCTAAATGATATCAAGAAACATAAAAAATATTACTGATTTTTACTTGTTTCTTAATTCTGTTTACAATTTGCAGGTAATTTCAGATGGCTGATTTCTGAATTCGTACTGAATTATCTATGCCCCTTAAAGCCATAAAGATTTGAGGCCTAATTGCCTTTGCATCCAGCATCCCAGCAGCATAGCCAGCCAGGGTACCACTGTCAACTGTTCCCACACCTGAATATAGAAACACAAGAAAACATTTCTACACAGGGACTTCTGCACTACCATTCCCTTGCTGGTCCTTAGTGCTCAAAGCAAAATGCATGCCTTTGTTATGCAACATTCTATTGAATTTTCTTCCTACTGGATTTAATTTAACTTGATGTAATGCTATTACTTTTTTCCAGTAGTCGATGTTGTCTTATATATTTAGTAAACAGTCAAATTACATTATTTTCTTTTATGGAATTTCAGCCTCCTTTTGAAATCTGGCAGCACTGAGACCAGAAAAAGAAGAAAAGGACAAAGAACAGTTGAACGAGCCCATCTTACAGGGATCACTGCCTTTGGTACTGTTATTTTCTTTGTAGCTCTAGCCCTCCTCTAAAATGGGAGTCAACTCCATCATTACCTTACTGTTATCTCCCATTTCACCATAAACATAGACCTGCATCTTGATTTTTTTGTGTGGAGTTACAAGCCATATGGTATATCTCACCAAATCTAACTCTAATAATACTATAATCTATGAAACAGAACATATATGTCATTTTTTATATTTTACATTCATGTGGTACATCTTATTATGTATTATATATTTAATCTCATTTAATCCTCAAAGAAATACTGTGAGAAGGGGATTATTAATCCTATTTTACAGATGAGAAAACAGGGGCTCAGAGAGGTAAAGGGATTTCCCTAGGGCCACACAGCTATTCATTATCAAGGCCAGGACACTAGCCCAGCCTTCTGAAACGAAAGTCTACGCTTTTACAAATATCCAGCACCTATTCAACGTCCCCTTTGGTTCTTTCCCACCTATCACAACGGGGGCAAATTCAAAAGAGAGCAACAGTTCACATGACTCTCAGGTCAATGTGTTTCAGCATGTCTTATTTCAGATTAAGTGAGGAAAATCGGCCATGGCCTGACAATCCAGGTTTTCCTCCGTCTTGTACCAACCGACATTGTCAACCCTATTATTCTCTAATCTCTCATGTGCACTTTTGCTCTAGTGAGACCAAGGAACTTCTTTTCTAAGAAATGTTAAACATTTAAATTGTTACAAAAATTTCTGTTATCAATTAATTTTGACAAAGTCCCCACTGTGAGTAAGCTACTCAGAGGACACACAGGGAAAAGAAGAACCCACATTTTCTGAGTGCCTTCTGTGGTTGATATCTCTATGTATATTAGTTTAATTAGCCTTTAAAGCAAGTTTTCAAACCATATAAAGGTATATCCTTTTCCTTTTTACAAAAATGGGACCTGAGGCTTAGAGAAGCTAAGTAACTTGCCCACTCTCACGGCAATTTCTTGAGTTTGTTTTGAACTTCATAGATGATTGTAATTTCAAAGCTCATGGTTTTTCATTTTGTCTTTACCAAATTTCTCTCAAGTCGCTGATCATCTAATTAGAGAAACACATGACCTTTGCAATGCTCTATAAAAAGCAATGATGAGATAGCACTTAATACATATATTAGACATCCAGTATAATATACTGTAGAAAAAAGCATGTCTGTTCTAAATGCGAAATGCTACCTACCATTTTCTAAGATAAATGAGTAGCAGATAATGTGTTATAGCTTAAGAGAGAACAAAACCTCTTCTGCCTAAAGTAGTCAAGGAAGGCTTCAGGGAGTAAGTGAGACTATGATTATTACTTAGGTGAGACTTTTTAGAATTCCGATTGATGGAGAAGGAAGGAAAGAGTATTGCAAGATAAGAATGTGGTGTGGTTGAAAGTGTAGAACTGGGAAAAGTCGAGTCTCTTTGAGGGATAGTGAGTAGTGTGGAGAGTGAGGGTGGAAACATGGGCTGGAGTCAATCATGGAAAATCTGAACCTCAGGCTAAGGGGTTGGGGATTTATTCTATAGGTAGAAGGGAATCTTTTTTTCTTTATTATTTTTTTGGCGTCACCACACGGCTTGCGGGATCTTAGTTCCCTGACCAGGGATCGAACCCAGACCCCTTGCAGTGCAAGTGCAGAGTACTAACCACTGGACCACCAGGGAATTCCAGAAGGGTATCATTTTTAAATCCAGCTGAGATGGGATGATAGGAGTGTTTGGGGAAGGTGATAGTGGGGAAAGAATTCATACTGGAGGGAATTATGGGAATGAGGTAAAGTAGGAAGAAGTTTTGTGTGTGTGTGTGTGCATGCGCGTGCCCACAAGACTGGGTTAGGAGACTTTATGAAAGAAAAGTCAAAGAGACTTGGTAAGTAACTGAACGTGGGAAGGAGCAAGCAATGAGTTAAGATGCCTGCCAAAGCTTTCCAGCAGGACAATGGAAAGAACAGAAGTAACTTAGCAGGCCTGGAGATTGAGGGGAGGAACTATTTTAGATGAATTATTTGAGGCAATGGCAGAATATCCAAGTGGAAGTCTCCAAGAGACAGCCAGAAATGTAACACTAATTGCAATTATCAAGGGTTAGAAAATATGGCTTTGGGAGTCATCTGGATCTAGATGAAGGTTCTAGAGGCAGTGATGGCCACCAAGAGAGAAAAAGGCAGGGACATCAGAGAGAGGCTGTGGTCAGCACTGATTCTAACTTTCCTAATTTTATCATTTCTGTGCAACTTTCTAAGGGATAACCCAACTTGTGGTAGAAATTATTATATATCTTTTAGCTACTACAACTGTCACTCTAGCTGTGATAGATATAAAATTGTTCACAAAGTGTGACAAGAAGGAAATAGGGAAGGAATATCAAATAGGAACACCAAAAACTTGGCTAAATCTATATATTTCTTAAGGGAAAAAAGTAGAAATTGTATAGAAATTTTACAGAAAAAATAGAAATTGTATAGAGATTATTTACTCTGACATTGTCAAGTAGGTTTTCATTTAGACATAAGACATGTTAGAATGTTAATTCTCTAAATCATAATTATGGATAAAGCAATAAGTAGTCCAAGTATTTAATAATGTTAATGTTTATTATGTGATATAACTATATATTTTCAATATACAATGAGGCCCAAAGATATATTACATAATGTGCCTTATTATTTAAATGATCAAAGTATCACATTTCTTAGGTGCTATTTACATTAGCAAGTATTATTAGGATACAATGTTCTAAAGCACATTTTTTTTTCTTGAGAGAATAAGAAAAGTAGCTCTTTATTGTAAGCAAGTTACATTCTTTAAGTCTAAGTGTCATTTTGTTTTGCTTTGCTCTGTTTTGTTTTCAAGAGGGGCTTACTATAAGCACTTGATACTTTGAGAAGACAATATTTTATAATAACTTTTCATATCTTACAAAAGGGATGTTTCAAAAATAGAGGTTTTGGTTATCTTAATCTCACTCTTCTGTTGTATTTATTTTGTGACACTAAAGTAATCTCAATGTTACCTCCATTCATTCCTCAGACACAGGATCTGTAAATCTCTGTTTCCTCATCAGTCACTCTGGTAGTACAATTGTAATGTTCCTCTTCCTATTTTCTTATTTAATCATTTACGTTAATCTTTTCCAAATTCCCTCTAATCTGGCCACGTTCTTCTGGTAATAAAGTGTACAGATTCGACCGTAATTTTCCAGGTCAAATTGTAACAGTCATTTAAGTGTCAACAGTCACGTTTTTCAAATGGGGATCCCAGGAGTTGTTCATATAGCTCTGCAAACCAAACAATAATACTGTCTATGGGCACTCAAATCTCGTGCTTTGGGGAATAAACTGGAGTCTGTAAAGAGATAGGAAAGTGTTCCTTCCTCAGCATTCACTATTTAACTAATTCAATTTATCCACTCTGCTTTTTCTGTGTAACTTTTCGTTTGCATTAGTTTCCAGTTCTACAACTATTGGTAATTGCCATAGGTGATATAGAAAATTACGTAAGCCAATAACCTGGCACTGTATTGAAATTCTCATTCCTGGGAACTCTCTTGAGCTTGTAGTTCTTAATAGGTAAATTTCATTTTATGTATATATAGAAACACATTCTCCTCCAAACAACAATTTCATGACATCCTATACGGTGCCCTTCAAATTTTCAAATAAACTTTGTGCAAAATGCTGAACTTTAAAGATTTCTCATTAGAATATAAGTATTAGAAATGTTTTTTTGTTTTGTTTTGTTGTTGTTTTTGTTTTTGGCTGTGCCACAGCTTGCGTGGTCTTAGCTCCCTGACCAGGGATCGAACCCGTGCCCCCTGTAGTGGAAGCAGGGAGTTCTAACCACTAGACTGCCAGGGGATTCCCAGAAATGTTTTAAATTAATGCAATTCATAGTAGAAAAGATGATGAGGCTTACACTAGATTTCTCTTGTTTCAATTGTTATCAAACGCAGTTGTCATAACATTACACTTAGGAATTTCAAAGCAGTATAAGAGAATGACATGCTTCTTTTTGTGTGTACTATCATTAGCTAACCCTACCTGGTACCAGTGATGGACACCCCCAGCTAATATCAGGGGCTAGTTTTGGAGGTAAATATATGTAGTGAAAGAGAGAAGAAGAGAAATTCTCTAATTTCTGCAGGTGAGATTTCATCCCCCTACTCAAATTAGCATGAACCACAGATGTGGTTCTAATTTTTGTTGCTGTTCTCAGGAGAGGTTAGTTTTCTACTGAACTCACTTTCTTATGTGCTGGGAAGGAAATGACAGGATGAGTCATGGCCGACTTAGAGCTCATGATGATTTGCTTCTTTAGTGTTACTAACATCTCTCAACACAGTGCCATGTGAACTGATCCATTGCTGGGGCAGTATGGGGACTTCCATGATAGCAGGAGCAGAAAGTCCAATTAGATAGCTTTCATGCTAATTAGATTCATTTAACAGGCTGAATTTCCATGTTTGATTCTCCATTCCCATATCTGATTATCTCTATGAGCAATGCAATTAACTAAATCAAATATTAACTATGACAGATTCTAAAATCTGGTTGGGGCTGGTTTAGCTCTGCATAGAGTACAAGTGATGGTGGGGGGATGAGAAAAAATAGTCTTTTCAAAATTTTCATCTCTGTATTTTAAATTCCAGTCAAAATCACTTGCTCTTGTTTTCTAAAATACATACCTGTGTTTGTTGAAAGAAGTCTTCATTATTTCAATTGAAAAGGATTAGACTAATAAAAAGAACCAACCACCTAACATGCACATTGACAGTATTTAACTTCAAATAATATACATAATATATAAAATAATAATATATTATATGAAGTAAAATATTGATTGTCATAATTAGCATATACATGTAATTCTATAAACTGACACTTTGTTAGTAGTAATTAAACAAAGGTTGGCATTAGTGAAAATAATTGTTTCATTTCTGTATTTTTAAATCTGTGTGCCTTCTGATATGTGTTTAGCAGTTTTGACTAGTTATGCACATCTAGTCATCTTTAATACTAAATGCTTTTCAATAATTACTGTGTTAAATGCTTGATATAATTTTCCTGAATATACAGTGCTAGCATGCTTTAAAAAAGCTTTGATTTTATATTTATTACCATAATGTATTTTATTTAGAACAAAACATTAAAGCACAACTTTAATTAGTAGTGAGAAATAATTGTCAGGCTATGGATCCCAGTAATGATCAATATTTCTACTTGATACTGCAAGGTTTTAAAGGTGCAAGAGCGCTAACAACAGGAAACACCAAGAATTATGGCAGCATTACTTTTTCATCATTCTGAGAATTAGTGGCCCTTTGGGGAGGATATCTCTATTGAATGTACTATCAGCTCAGGCTTCATTCTCAGAAGGGAACAAAGGCACTGTCAGAGTATCTGCCACAGTTTAAACCCAACTGCTTCGTTAGAGTCCTAGGTCCACTTGGAAATTTCTCTGAAAAGACCATGGGTAACTAATTTAATTTTGCTTGCCTTGGCTGTATCTTGGCTTCTGAGAGACAAAGTCCTTGCATAGCCAGGAAGGACATGTTATATCATTCTATCCACTTTTTGCTTATAATAATGTAAAGTCTGGGGCTGAGAAAAATGTCCCTGCATTTGCAAAGAGGGCTCTTTCACTTGTAACTGGTTGTGTTTCCTCTACTGTTGGAGATTATCCATTTGCTACTTATCCAAAGCCCAGATTATTCTAAGAGCCTCAGAAGCTTTCTGAAACACTGTGCTGGTGGTATGTTCACAATCTGGAACTGTTTTGTCCTTCTGCGTGGATCGTGAGCCACACAGATACCTCCCTATGTAAGCCTGAAAGCCTTCATCCTAGCCCACGGCAACATGCCTCATCCCAAATGTGCCCAATCTTGACACATCACATCTCAGACAAATGTCATGGAGACAACTAGTGAGTGGTGTGGGTGGGTCAGCATCAATCTACCTGTTAGGAAAACAACAGATGCCTGTCCTACCTCCATTCACTTTAAGGACCAGCAACAAATTCTTTCTTTTGCTTTTCTCTCCTTTTCTTTTCCTTTTTGTAGATTGTCTTTGGCGACTCCTACATTCATCTTAACCAGATTTCCACCCTAAAAATGGAAAATAATACTTCATACAATATTTCCCACATGAACTTGAGACAACCTCTGAAATAGGAAGAAAGATGGTATCAGCGTGGGGTGAGATGGAGGGAAATAGCCTAAAATTTTAAGGTCACACTATCTTAGGTCAAATTCCAATTCTGACAGCGTGATCTTGGGCAAATAATTTAAATTTTCTCTGGTTCAGTTACTTTCTTTATGAACTGGAATAATAATGATAGCATCTACCTCAAAGAGCCATTATAAGGATTAAATTAGCCAATATCTGTAAAGAATTTAGCCCAGTCCCTGACATGTTGTAATGTTTCGGTTAAATTTACCTGTTATTACACAGCACAAATACATAACAGAGATGGGGCTCAGATCTGACTAGGAATCCAATCCTTTTTCTACCATGTCCTGGAAAAACATGATTAAATATTTTTTATGTAGCATATTTTTGGAATTTCCAGTTAACTGGTCCCAGAAATTCTTTACCCCCAACTTCATGGCTTCCTAAGAACTAACTAGGTTGCTTAGATACTAATGACGTTGGGAAGGAGCTCCAAAGATTGATTCAAACACTGTACTTATATCCCTGTTACTACATAGCAAAAAAATGTTGTGCTTAAGCATTTGACATTTTCCAAAAAGTTCATGCTCCCTACAAGACCTGTTAAAAAAAAAATACAAGTACAGTCATTCTGGAGCTTCTCTCTTACTTTAAATCTTCAAAGGACAGCCTAATCTGTCTCAACTAAATTCAAAAGAATCAGTGAAATAGTACTTATCTCCTCAATGATGAACACACAGGCGGCTCATTTATTTTTCAAACTTTCACTGCAATGTGGGAGTGCAGGATTTCAGTGGCTGCTAGGACTCTGTGAGTTGCTCTAAATTGCCCAGCTTTCCTACCTTTTTATTTAGAAGGGAAAAAGAAGGCAGTTTAGGTGTAAGAATGTGGTAAATTCTAATCACCCTTCAGTGCCTGCTTTCTTGTATGATGACGAGCACCACAGCAGTATTTTCCCCAGTAAAAAAAAAAAAAGTGTAGTCCTAATCTATGTGTATATTTGCTTTATAATGGTGCTGATGTTTAAAGAAGATAAATATTCACCCATCTTTTGGAAAAACCAAGTTATACCAAATAAAAGTAAGTCTGCCTTTCAACTGTTAAAGTAACTCCTTTAGCTGGTTAATGTATATCCTTCCAGAACACACACACACACACACACACACACATATTTACATTTATATTTGTGTATTTTTTCCTTTAATGGGTTTCACATCATTCTTAAAGACTCCTCTTTTAAACTAAATTTTGTTTCTGTTTGATTTTACTCATATGTCATAAACTTCTTTCCATTTAACTTTTTAAATAAATTTAAATCAAATTCTAATTATTTAGCCTACAAATAACTTGTAAATTCTTACCCTTCTGCTTTTAACATTTTAAAATATGTTCTTTCTCCAGCCTTTACTACTGTATTCTTACTTATACAGGCTCTTTCTGTAAGTCAGCTTGCCAATGAAAATTCCAATTTGATAGGTTAAAGTGTAGTCAGTAACGATGTTATACAGATTATAGTAAATATTTTTCAAACACTTTATTCAACAAAAAATACCAAAAACCTATTTTGCTTGATATCGTGTGTATATACATAAATATACCAATACACCAGCATTATGATGTATGAGGAAACACATTCTTCATCTAAATTGATCTAATGACACACATAAGAGTATTTCAGATTAAACTTATATTAAAGTGATTTTTTTACCAAGTATTATGAGGAAAGCATTTTGACATTTTAAACAGATATTTCTCTCCTTTACTTTGAATATAATTTCATCAAATCTCACGATAAATCTGAAAAATTGAAAAACAAGCAAGAGGAACATTTCCATAAATATCAATAAAGGTTAAAACAAAAGATGGCTTAAGAAGCAATGTGAAAACGTCTGACTTTTTAGCTAGATCATTTTAATCTTTTCTTCGGAGAATAACTAAAAAAAGACAAAATTATATACACTAAGGCAGTAAAACCACATGGTGATAATCAACACAAAAGAGTTTTTGCAGCCATCCAGAATTCAAGCTGTGCACATGGAGAACTCAGCTATTCCAAAAAATTTGTATACTAAGGGTTATTCTCTATAGCCCATTTGAGCTATGAGTAATTTTGTAAGTGGAATTAGATTTTATTTCCAAAGATTGTTTTTCCATATCATTGCAGGCTTACAGACAAGACTCAGGCATGATGGATAATTACTCCTAGTACCCTCCTTCCCATTATGGAGATAGCAGCAGTGTGTTTTACTCAATAGATAATCTGCTCTCTTGATCAATGACCACTTAGTAGGAAAATGTGTTCAGATTTCTGAACTATAATGGAAACTTCAGGTTAAAAAAATGTTTTTTAACAAACACTTGGCAAATAATTAAATTCTTATTGAAGGTGATCAGTGATACTGATGTAGGGCTTGTAAAGTAAGGGGATTTTTCACACCCATAAATTTATGCAAGATCATACCACTTATATTTAGGCACACCCCTAAAACGAATATTAGTCTTTCCAGACAAAATATTTTGTAAATCCCATTCATTTAACAAATATCGAGTTCCTGAGAAAAGTTGCAAAATAAATACTTGTTGGATGAATAGGTATTTTCTGTATGTGTAGCTTTGGGTTATATGTAAAGAATGCAAACAAAGTTATAGAGAATCTACCCTGGAGAAACATTTAAGATGGTGAGACTTTTACATAGGAAGCACATACATTCTGTGGGACGCTGAAGGTCATATGTCTTTAAAGAGAGAGCTCAGACCGCGTGCTATGGACGTCAAAAGGGAGGGGTCACGGAGGAGGCGGAGTTTAACATGGACCGTGAAATACTGGAATGATTTGGACCTGAAACTGGGAGAGGAGCACCCCAGAAGAGACTCCAGCGGCGTGCAATGGCATAGAAGTGTGCAGACACTGTCTGGCAGGGAATGGGGAAGCCAGAGAACATTTGTGACCAGGGAATGATAACGGCAGGGTTGTGGCTGCGGAAGAGTAATCTGCAGGAAGTGTGTATGGGAGGCTGGAAAGACTGGAGGCGTAGTAATGGACATCCGGCAGGTCCCTGGAAATTTGGAGCTGAAGCCTGGGAACAGGTCAGGGTTGGGGATAAAGGTCTGAGGATCTGGGAGTCCTCTTCCTTTTCCTAGTGTTCGTACTTGAGAAGCCTGGAAAACAGCAAAGGACCAGGATAGGTCCCGGGCGGATGGGCGATGGCGTTGGAAGAGCCAACATCTATACTAAACATCCTGCCCAATATCTGGCACCTCGAAAAAACCACCCAGCACAAGGTAAGGCCCGTGGAGATGTGGAAAGTCAAAGTGTAGAGAACCCTAGATGATGGAGCGTCCTGGTGTACGTCAGGGCTAAAAGAGAAGCAAGGATTAAGTGAGATACGTTTAAACCTGAGTGTGTTGGACCTTCTTCAGTAGCCATCTTTCTTGGCCTAAAGAAACTCAGAAGGGAGTCCCCACTCTAAATACACTGTCACGGCCTGCATTCTTTTTAAAAGGGTGTTTCAGGCTACTTTGTTTCCTGTAACTGTGCAGGCCGTCTCTATCTCGTGCCTGTTGAGGAGCCCATGGGTCGGCAACCCAGAGAGCCCAGTGATGTTATTATTCAAGTTCATCCCGTCTTTACCTCGACATGAAGGTAGGGGAAGTTCTGGGTGTCCCTTCGGTGGCCTCTCCAAGGAGGAACTTGGCACAATTCTCTAGATGACAGGGAGAGCAGGCCAAAGAAAGGAAGCCAGAGTATGAATAGCGCCCCCGTGGGAAGCTAGAGTTACGGCTGCCACCGACCAGGCTTTTCCTTCAAACCCAGGAAAGCGAGGTTTGGGGGCTGACGACGGCCCCCAAGCGGAGGTGGAGGTGCTCGGGGGAAAGTCAGATCCTCTCTGCTCTCCTAGTTATCCCCGCGCTCTTTCCCCGGGAGGATACTCCGGGCCCCATCACTCAGGAGCGGTCTCTCCTCGCCCCAGTTCCCCGGGTCGAGCTGCGGGCCAGGGTCAGGGGCGTGTGGGGCGGGCGGGGGGAGAACCTAGCAGCCGAGAGCAGAAGGGCCCAGGGAATCCCGCGAAGCCGCCCGAGCGCATCCCGGCGGGGCGCCCCGGGCTTTCCCCGTCGCCCTGTCAGCGGCGCCCGCGGGGCCGCGGACCTCCCGCTCCGCAGAGCGGCAGCCGCCGAGGGAAGCAGGTGGGTGTGCAGCCGGGCCCGGGCCGCGGGGAGCGGCGGGCGCGCGGGAGGAGTGGGAGGCGCCCGCCAAGGTGTGGGCGGTGCCCTCTCGCCTGCGCCCCGGGCCCCGGGGCGCTGTCCCCGCTCGAGCGTATGGCTCCCGCGCCGCCAGGCCGAGCCCTGGCGTCCCCGGCGGTGCCCGGCCGGCCGCGCAGCCTCGCCACCCCGGCCGCTGCCCACCTCGAGAGCTGCTAGCGCCCAGGAAGAGGAAGAGAAGGAGGCGGCGGCGGCGGCGGCCGTCGCTCCAGCCCGCGGGTGCGCGGAGCGCGGGAGGAGGCGGAGCGCGAGGCGGGGTGGCCGCGGGCCGGTGTGCGCGCCCAAGCCGGCGCCCCCGAGCGCCCCGCCTCGCCTCCCGCGCCCAGCCTCTCCCCGGCTCCGCCACAGACACACACCCACCAAGCACCCACCGCCCTCCGCCCCCGCCGGCCGCCGCCGCCGCCGCGCCGAGGGCAACCCGAGCGAGCGGCAACTCCCCGGCTGGCGCGGCTCGCCTTCCCGGCTCCTTCCGCGCGGCGAGCTCAGCCCCGCTCGATTTTTCCTTTTCTATCCCAGCCCTCTCTTGTCTGGGCGGCGGCGGCGGCGGCAGGGGGATGGGGGCCCGCGAGGGGAAGGGGGTGAAGATCGATGAAGATTATTGTTCTTTTTAAGGATGCCTTAGCTTCCTCCCGCCGCCTCTCCTTTGAGCCTTCCTACTAGAGACCGTGAACCAGAGTCAGGGATGTAAAGAGAGGGGTGAAAAAAAAAAAAGACCAAAAAAACAAAAAACAAAAAACCAAAAAACGCCAGGAGCTCCAGCCAGCCGGGGAGACCCTCCTCTCCGTGGAGGGGAGGGGGATTTCCAGCGACACATCATTGGCGAAGGGCACCGTCGCGGGGAGAGGAGCCCCGGAGGGAGCGGGGAATCCCACAGCCCTTTGTGGTGCCCGAGCCCGTGCCGCCTGCCGAGCGGGGTCGGTGGGAGCTAGGTAAGTGGCGGGGGCATTGCTGCTCCCCGAAGGGGTCTTCCTTTAAGAATGAATCATCGCGGGCAGCCTAGCCAGACTTGAGTTGCTAAAGGAATTGGAAACTGCCATATGGCGCCGAGTGGACTTACACACAAAGCTGACTTAGCCCTGAGAGGGTTATTAATGCAAGACTCCATCCCCGTGGGGAAGGCGCTC
This sequence comes from Balaenoptera acutorostrata, assembly GCF_949987535.1. NCBI lineage: Eukaryota > Metazoa > Chordata > Mammalia > Artiodactyla > Balaenopteridae > Balaenoptera > Balaenoptera acutorostrata. The sequence goes on along the minus strand of NC_080080.1, from coordinate 65,706,430 downwards.
AAGTGTTAGCCCCTGAAAAGCTTCCGAGCAGTCTGCCTGGGAAGGGATGGGAGATGTTATTTCTAGGAGATGAGCTCTTGTTGCCTTCTGTTCATTTGTTGGTAAATGCCACACTCACATGCACACACTTGTGGGACCGGATTCGGGGAGTGTGATGTCTCTGATGTATGAACAGTCCTCAGAACACAGAGACGTGCATGCATTCTGTTCTCCGAGCGGCGCACGGTCTCCGTTCTGTAGCACAGGGTTCCTGAGAGAGAATGAGTCTGTAAGGAAAGAGCTTCATGGCTGTTTCCAACACACTCTGCTTAGGGGACCTGGGAATATAACTGCCCTGAATGGCACCAAAAGACACCGACCATTTGCCTCGTCGTTTGCTTCCAGGGCTTAATGACGGTTTTCAAAATAGTATGCTACCATCCATCTCGAATTATGAGCATTTTTGTGTATTCATTCATAAAAATTTTAAGTGTGCAGTATGCAAAGACATGCCATGTATACATCATTTACGACCGCACAAGTGTTACAATAATAGATTACACTGAAAAATTTAGGATGCACAGATATACACTGGGTTCATTTCATGCAGGTTCAGCATTCCTTCTAATCAAGTTATGCAATAATGTCAGTGTTTTAAATAGTATTTCACATTTCTGTTTTTGCATTGATGGGTTTTGGAATTTTGTTGGAAATCTGATTTTTTAAGCTCAGCTCAAAGGAAATGTCAGAATTTGTTATTGTTTTTAAATGTGTAGTATTGTGTGCGACAGAGGTCTCTTGATTTATTTACCAAAAAACATCATTCGAGATAATCACATTTCATAGAACAAGAGAAAGATAAATTCCAGTCAAAAATCTAAAGCCTAACTTGTCGGTACTGAATAACTTACAGGAAAGATTTTGAAAAAGAGGGTATCATTAAAAAAATTATGTAGGTATAAAGTTTTACTTTATTTCACTCTTCAGAGGTGTGTGTGTGTGTGTGAATAAATATAAAGTTGTACAAAGCTTACTTGTCATACATGAATAAGCTCTAGGGACGTCAGGACTAGAGAGTTCTTGGTTCTTAAATTTATCAGAACTTAAACAGTTCAGTTATTGGGTGCACTGTACATGTGTCTGTGCATTTAATTGCTTCTAGAGGTGGTGTTTTTAATGTAAGGCATAAATACGTGATTACTTGTTTGGCTACAGTTCTGAGAATTTGGAGGACCCAATGTATAAACACCTTTTCCCCCACTGAATGAAAAGTAACTTCATCACCTAAAAGAGTTAATATGCCTCCACCAAGCAAATACTGTACTCCCCTCCCTCATGCTGTCAGATTCAGACCAGTTGTTTATCACAAATAGAATTGTGTCTAAATGCACTCCTTTTCCTTTTCTGGCACAACTCAGACTCTTGGAGAAAGGAGTGAATCACTTGGCAGTTCTCTTTGCATTCTTCCTCCTTTTAACCTGCACCTTGCCCTCTCTGTGTTAGTGTTCCCAAATCTCCCTCATACACAAATACACACCGCTTCCAGAAAATAACTCCATTGCCTGCCACTTTGAGAATGCTAGTGTCTCTCTTTTCTTTTGCTCCTGTGTTTTTCTAAGTAGAATCAATCCGTGCATCTGTTGAAACTATTTCCAGTCTCACTTGTCTCCACATCCCACAGTTCAGTTTTCCAGGCATACGTGTTTGCTGAATATTCAGATGGGATTAGTGAAAATTATTACCTTAGCCAATCTTTTCTGTTTGGCTTTTAAAGTTTCCTTGTTGATGCCTTGGAGCAACTGTGAACATGAACTTGCCCTTCTAATTTCCAGTATGGTAGCAAAAGTGAGACTGCTAGCGAAACAAAATGATAGGATAGGCTTTCAGTCACATTCTTGGCAACTTTAAAAGCATATCTGTCCAGGTTTCTTGCATACCTGCCTGCGTATCTGTGGAAAATATTCTTTATGCATTGAAATTTTTTTTCTTGAATTTATATCTGGCATTTTGAAATGGTGTTCAAAGAGAGACTGGTGTATGTGTATGTATGTACATATTAAGTATATATAGACACATAATTAATTAAGGCAGATTCAGGAAGAGGATCATGAAAATTTGTCACAGTCTAGGCATTGAGGAATTATTAGAAGACAGTAATAATAATAATAATAACTTTTATTAAAATGTTAAAAAATTTAAATTAAAGCATTATTATTATAAACATACACATATATACATATGTGTATGTATACATATATATGTGTGTGTGTTATGAAAGTAAACCAAATTTCTGGTAAAAATTGGAAATCTACAAGATAATTTCATTCTGATCTAATGTATTTTTTCTTGATAAATTATAAGGAAGTAATTAGTTCCTTGAAATTTGCTATCCCTTAGACTAATTCCTAAGAAGCATCATAAGAAGCGTCACTAAAGTTGATAGGACATCTCCTCATGAACATTTTAAGGTAAATATATAAGGTTAAGACTTTCCATTTACTTCAGAATGTAATATTACTTGAGGTTTGCTTATATTTGTCAAGTGGATTTTACAAAAAACTCTGATGCCTATTATTTTCATAAGGGCTTCAGAGGAGTGGAGAGTGCACATGCATTATATGTGATATTTTTTAAGTTCAGCGTATTTTTTAAGGTAAGAGTTTATAGCCTTGTTACTCCCGAAGTGATAAAATAAACTTTATAAAGCAGCACAGCCGTCAAATTTTTAGTCATATACTACAAGTATCTTTGTACTTTGGATCTATAGTCCATTCTTGTTCATTGCTTATTTCCTCTTTGAGCTTCTAAAATATGTATTCCCACCAACTCTTCACCGAAAATCCAGGTTGTCTGGCAGAAGGTCAAGAGTGTAAGACTCAGCACTCCTTGGCCTGTGTAAGCCAAATCCTACTGTATTATCTTTAAGGGAAAAGTGCCTGTTCCTGTAGGTTGAATTGTACCTATCTGTGCTGTCTGATTTAATGCCATGTATCCACTCACTAACTTATTCATTAATTCATTTAATACTCATTATGTATAAGAAGAAGAGTGCTTGATTAGAATGTAACAAACACAAGAGATGGAAGACCTAGTCCTTTCCCCCCAAGGATTTTTACAGTATAGAGAGTAAAACTTGAATAACTAATTGAAGAATTGTGTGTATGGTTCAAAATCAGGCATCTCTTGCATACATACGTGCATGTCACAATTTCATACTTAATAAATTAATTAAGGCAGATTCAGGAAGAGGATCATGAAAATTTGTCACAGTCTAGGCATTGGGGAATTATTAGAAGACAACAATAATAATAATAACCTTTACTAAACTTTTTAAAAATTTAAATTAAATTAAAGCGTTATTATTATAAATAACATTTTTATTATTATTTTATTTATGTCAATAAAATAAATTTATTTTCATTATTATTATCGTAACACATAGTTGAGCCAGCCACTTTTTAAGTGTTTTAAAAATGCTAAATATTTTAATTCTCACAACCACCCTATGAGGCAGCTATCACTAATACTCTGTTATATAGACATAAAAGTTAAATTACAGAGACTTTTCTTGTCTAAAGTCACATAGGAAGTAAATGATACAGTCAAGCTTGAACCCAGGCATTCTGGCTTCACTTAACCACTATGATATTAAATATTAAGAAGTGTGGTCTCTGGCAGAATGAGAAATGATGTTTTCAGCTCCTAGATTTATTTGGAGCTATATCCTCGCATTAAGGGATACCATAGTTATTATGACAGGGAATGCTTGGAAAAGACCAAAAATGGGGACTTCATTTTAAATAGGAGAAAACCCCAAAACTTTCATTATGAATTTGAAATAAGAAGGTAGTTTAGAGGCTGATTTTTAAAAGATGGGTGGAATTTTATCAGAATGCTAAAACATTAGGAAGTACTGCCTTTACAGTGACCAGAGACTAACACTGGGCAAGACACATGATCTGACTGGTCAATTTCTAATGGTAGTTTATTTTATATTCAGTTTCAGTTTTTTTTTTTTAAAATGTGAATTATTTTGAATAAAGTATAGTATTATAAATATTTTAAATTTATTTTTTAGAATTAAATATTCATATATTGAAAGGAAGTTATTAGTTTTGCAATATAATTTTCTTTTACCCCTGTCCCCACTTTTTCTTCTGTAAAATGTACCCCCAATATATTGTTGGAAATTGGAATATAGTCACTTAACAGGTTTACTTTCTTTTTTTAAATTTTTTAAAATTTATTTATTTTATTTATTTTTGGCTGCGTGTGGGCTTTCTCTAGTTGCGGCGAGTGGGGGCTACTCTCTGTTGTGGTGCACGGGCTTCCCACTGTGGTGGCTTCTCTTGTTGCGGAGCACAGGCTCTTGGCGCGCGGGCTCAGTAGTTGTGACACACGGGCTCAGTAGTTGTGGCACGCGGGCTCTAGAGCGCAGGCTCAGTAGTTGTGGTGCACGGGCTTAGTTGCTGCGCGGCATGTGGGATCTTCCTGGACCAGGGCTCGAACCTGTGCCCCCTGCATTGGCAGGCAGATTCTTAACCACTGTGCCACCAGGGAAGCCCAACAGGTTTACTTTCTAGTATGTTGTCTAGAGTGCATTTATTTTGCTAAGTGATAATAACTATAATAAAACCATGAAAGCATAAATCAAATCATAAGTTGAGTTTTTCATCAAGAAAAGTTTTTATAAGATTTAAAGTGAAGTTCTTTCGAAATATCAACTGCTTCTGTTTATGTGAAAAATACCATCATTAAACTTGGGAGATAAAATGGCCAAGTGTTGCCTGCAGGATGCCATACAATCCAATCTTTAGATACACCCTCATGATTGATTGACATTTTAATTTCTCTCACAGATGTTAGGTCTCATAGGCCCAGTTGCATTGTATTATAGACAACTCTCAACCTACAACTGGCTTGGAGCATAAAGGTTGATTTTAAAAGTTTGGATTTTTTGAAACTTGTAATACATTTATAGAAACAGTACTTTAGATGATGCTTCGGTGTCCAGACCAATCCACAAATACCCTTTGAATCGATAATATACCTGAAGTACAGTACTGTTAGTACTAAAAACACAGCCATTATGTATAGCAATATTCCCGGGGAATAATTTGATTTAAATATTACTTATTTACTGCTGCTTCTATGCAGGGTTCTTTCAGGATACAGAGGTGAACACAGTACTGTCTGGCCCAACAAGGAGGAGAGAAAATTGAGTTTGTATGTAACCGACTCTGACATTAGGCAGAATGAAGAGAGCTTTATAATATTGGTATAGGCAAAATGTTGAATAATTGATTCAGAGTTCTATGGAGAGAGCCAGGGACTGCATACCTCTCAGTATTCTCATTTGTTATTTCATCCTTAAGGTATCTACTGAGCTGCTTCTCTGTGTCAAGCCCTAAGCGAGGTGTTGGGGACACAAATACGAATAAGACATCATACATTCACAGCCTACACATGTAGGCACATAAATCATAACAAAATGTCTTAAAAGCTATTGGTGGAGCAGGATGGCAGTTCAGCTGAGTAGTTGCCTAAAAAAAGCATCCCAAGAGTAAAAAAAATATGATTTCTTTGAATTCCTAGATGCATGTAGCTGTGATTCTCTACTCAGTCAGACCCAATGCCCCCTTTTTCTCAAGCAGTATTTTGTAATATCCCTTTTACTTTCCTGAAATGATATTACAGATAGTGTAACCTGTCTACACATGTAATGTTTCAAAACTCAATATGAATTCTCTATCTGTAATAGAAAGAAGAAATAAAAGGAAAGCAGCTTATGAAAATTGCAAGTATATCAGTATGTCTACGCTCAGGTATACTACAGTAAAAGATGTCATAAAGCAGTCAGATGCTTGCTACTTAAAATGCATGAATTTGGACTTAAGAGAAAATATTCAACTGAATATCAATGACACTTTTGTATATTTGGCATTTTGAAATAAGAACAAAGCAAATATGTTCATTGAGTGTGACAGCTACAGTTGCAAACAGATGTGGGTGTGTTGTATTAGTGAATCAGTTAACATGAGCAGTGTTATAGTGAGTGATGTGACTTTCCAAAATGGTGAGCAAATCCTGGTGAAGTTCCCAATATGGTAGTTACATTCCTAGAACATTCCTATGTAAAAATATTTTGTATACAACAAGGTTAGAATCTAGTCACAGATAATAATAAGCAAGTTTTTCATTTACTTATGTGTCTGATGAAAGTGTAAAAATAATGGAGGACACAGAATTTCTACCCACATTGTAGGGTTTCTTGCATTCCTGGGCCTTGCCTTCCAAATACTTAACAGTTTTAGAAGACTCAGTCAAAAGGACTGGATTAATCCCATTCGGCAGCACTGATTATGGCTATATTCTCCTACAGAAGGAAGCCACTGTAATTCTAATGCATAATTGGGCTATTTTGGAAAACCAGACTTCTCTAAGTTTTTAGTCGGAAGGGAAGTTTAGAGGCTGACTAAATAATAAAATGAGCAGCAACAAAATTCAACCCCTTAGATTTCTAAGCACTAGAAACAAAGTAATAGTAGGCACAATATGCAAAGCTGACTAATCTTATCATAACTGTCAGAGTTTTATTTTCTATGTGGGAGTGTCAGACAAGACTTCACAGTTGAAGTGACATCCAAGCTAATTTTTAAGAGATGAGTAAGGTGCCTCCAGGCTAAAAAGGAGGGAGATGGATAACATTCTAGGCAGAGGGAACAGCATTTGCAAAGCAGTTTCATCAGAAGGGCTTCGCTGTTCATTGGGGCTCAACGTTGGCAGTTGTAGGGAAGTGATGACAGATAAGACTGAAGAACTTGGGGATTAAACGTGAAAGGTGTTGTACGCCTTGCAAAGCCCCTTGGATTTTATCCTGTAGGACAGGCAGTGGGGGTCAACTGCAGTTTTAAATAGAGTGATGTGGTCCACTTTTACTGGGGGACAGTCTCTGAGCTAGCCTGAGGAAGAGGGGCTATAAGAGGAAAAGAGATTGATGCCTGGGAGACTGTTGAGGAATACAGGTAGGATAAGGTCCAGGACTTACCTTTAAAAGGAATGGTGAAGAAGGGGAGAAGGGTTTGGATACTCTGTAGCAAACGGTTGTAAATCAAGTGTCTCCAAATCATCCAGCTCCCATCATAGCACGCTTGAAGCCTCTTTCTTCTTCAAAGGTCATTGTATTAGTTAAGGTAACTTGAGCTTCAGTAATAAACCTCCATTTTGCAGTAATTAATAGAGTAGAAGATTATTTTTGGCTCATATGAGAGTCTATTGTGTGTGTTCCATGCTGTGATTTGGGGACCCAGATTCTTTCAATCTACACTAGGGGCTTGGAGTTCTTTGCATCTAGCTGGCAGCTGTGGAAGAGAATGAGCACAGAGAAGGCACAGTCCAAGAAGTGACACACCTTGCTGCCATTCACATTCTGTTAGTGAGATGATCACATCACTCTATCTAAATACATAGAGGGGAATATGTAACCTCTGGCTGGTCAGCAACTCCGTAGCAACATTCCTGTATCATGAAAGGGGAAGCACAGATTTTGCTAAACAGCTGTTTGTATCGTATTCTGCCTCTGTGGCTGCATGTAGGAAAACCTCAGCCCCAGGAGACCACCTGAATCCTTCTTGGTCGCTGCATCCAAAGTCCAGGTTCTATGGGTAATAATGCTAAACCCCTCCTCCCCAATTAAATCTGTATATGGCCCCTCCTTGTCCAGAGACCTTTATACTTAAAAGGCAGGTTACTGGCCTCCTGTTCTACAATGATGGGTCGGGTTTAGAATAATTGCCTTCAAAATTCCCATTTGGAAGAGGGAAGAATGGGAGGCATAAAGCAGTCATTGGCCCATAATATGAAAGAAATCCCATTACACGTTGCTAAAGACCTCCTGCTCTGGCAGCAGGGGGAATTCCTCTATTAGACTCTGGTTTTGCTGTCTTGGAAGAACTCCTTTGTTCATTGTTCTCTGTAGCCGTGGTCACCTTCTGGAAGGTTCTTCCTTGTCCATTACTCTCCATGGCCACATTCAAAATGGGTGTTGAGAAGTATATCCTTCTTGGGAGTTATATTACTTTCTCAGCCAGCTTCTTGCTGGTATAAGTTTGGATGCCTTGAGGTTGTTTGTTTGTTTATTTTTGGCTGTGTTGGGTCTTCGTTGCTGCACACAGGTTTCCTCTAGTTGCGGTGAGCGAGGGCTACTCTGAGTTGTGGTGTGCAGGCTTCTCATTGCAGTGGCTTCTCTTGTTGCGGAGCACGGCCTCTAGGCGCACGGGCTTCAGTAGTTGTGGCTCGCGGGCTCTAGAGTGCAGGCTCAGTAGTTGTGGTGCACGGGCTTAGTTGCTCCGAGGCATGTGGGATCTTCCCAGACCAGGGCTTGAACCTGTGTCCCTTGCATTGGCAGGCGGGTTCTTAACCACTGCGCCACCATGGAAGCCCCGAGGTTGTTTTATCGTCGCTAGAAATTAGGCTCCTAGTTTCTTTGACAATACAATTCCCTCAAAATCTTCATAGGTTTCTTATCTATTTGCTGTCAGTTACACCACTACCTACCATGTAAGTTCTTTCCTATTTATAATTCTTGAACCTTCCTCATTTCTTTGCTCATGTCTCAACCACCTGTGTCTCAACTGGTTATTTTGGGGTCATCTGAAATAATAGGCTTGGGTGGTTAGGTAACTTCATTAATCAGATCTTTGGCTGCAAGGCTGAGTCCCTTTTCTAACTGGGAAGTCTTAATGGACATTTGTTATTCAAAGCCTTTTTCAGTGTCATTCCTCACCTTTAGAGTCCCCGAAGCAGGGGTTTGTTCCAGCTTTGTAGTCTTATATTTCTAGAGTTTGGCTATTTGCCCTTATTTCTGTTCTCAAACTAGCCAATTCTTTCATAAGTTCATCCATTATCTTGTAATACCTTGATATAGGCAGTGAGGAGTAACCATCACAAACTAGCATTCTGGCTCTTTCCAACCATTTCCTCTAGAGCTGTAGACCTGCCCTCTAAGTTATCACAGTTTTGCCAGGGCATAACAGGGTTCCAGGTCTCTGGTCGTTTTTTCCTCAGCAATGGCCAACAGCACACAATCAAATTTTTGTTCAGGCAGCACCCACTTCAAGGTATCAGTTTCAGAATAAGTTAGGATGATGCTAGCTGCTGTAATGAACTAAACTATTAGTGGCTAAACATAATAAATGTTTATTTCTCACCCACATAACAGTCCAGTGGAGAGAGAGCAACAGTGAGCATTGAAAAGACATCGACTTCTTAAACCTCCTGGCTCATGTGTGACAGCAACACTTCTGTTTATGGTCCGCTGATGACAACTAGTCAGATGGAGCACCTAGATGCAGGGGGGCTGGGAAATGTCATCCTGGCGTCCCCAGAACGTCTCAGTGCCAGCTCTTTCTTCCAAAATTGAAACCCAACTTTAGGTAGACAGTGATCTGTTCCCTGCTACCATCCTCTTCCTCCAGAATAAATTAGGGGGAAAGGGTTTGAGCTGCATTCACTCACTAGTTAATCCACGCTATTGATGGCATCTCCCCCATCTCACTCCTGTCCTGTCTTTGGCTCTTGACGCAGACTTCTGGAACTACCACACATTTTCCTTCATTCTCTATATCATCCCTGGTATAAGCCTCTTGTAGATTACAGACTCTGGCGGAGTGCTTTGGGATGAAGGATGGTAATTATACCATAGACAAGAAACTAATTCTAACTGAATGTGAGATGTCACTGCTCTTAGAAATGTATTTACCACTTCTCACCATGGGGGTTTGTTTGCTCACCGGCCCGGTTCTCTCTGGGGCCCAGATACCAGCCATTTGCTGGGCCTTTCTCTTGCTCTAGACTCTTCCTCACGTCTCTTCATCTAAAATTTTCCCTCTCTCCTTTCCCAAGGTGCCAGTGGACTTGGTGTGTAAGTCCACAAGGGGATTTGCCTGGAATAGCGGAAAAGTCCGTGATGTTTTTTTCTGAGACAAAGCAGCGGTTCTTTCACTAAGAGGGCTTGTTGCTTTCTCATAATCCAGTTGGCTCCAAGTTGTAGCCAGTTTTTTAAAAGATATGCACTTAGCAAATATTTATTAAGCACTTTTCATATGTAAAGCACTCTTCTGGGTCACCAGGTTAAACAAAATTGGTCTTTACCCTTGCTGGGCTTACAGTCTACCTGAAGGCAAACATAGGAACCCCCAGTTTCCTCTCTAGTGGCCAAGTACAGTGAGTCTGCCCTGGCTTAAACGATCAGTGTTTCCTTATGAGCTATTTGGAAAAGAAAGGTGATCGGCAGAGGCAAGCCTCCTGAAAACAAAAGGGTGAGGGTGGCACTTCTGGAGTGAGGAACAGCATGTAGGCTGTGGTTTTGCTGAACTAGGGGAGTTGGGCCATTATGTCGCCACTGTTACCCAGAGATACTTTTATACTCTGCTTCTGATCACCTAGTTTATTTCTTGCAGACTCCAGGACTTGAGCTATTTGGTTCTTTTTCCACTCTCTCCTTTTATCTTCTAGCAGTGAGCACTCAGTAATGTCAGGATAGGCTGGTCCTAAAAGGAGATCAACCAGGTAGGAAAATGTGGCATCTAGAGTGAGTGGAGACAGATGGCAGATGGCAGTCCAGGTAGACAGGATGTTAGGTTGAAGGGGCACTGGGGCAAGTCCTGGCCAAATAGGGGGATGCTAGCCTGAGAACAGGGAGTATTTGGAGATTTAGACAGGCAGGGGCAGGTGGGGCAGGCAAGATTAAGATGATCCAGCCCCATAGGACCAAATGCTATAGTTTGGGGAGACTTAGAGTTTAGGAAGAGGTCTATGTTAAGTAACTAGCAGGGGTTCAGACCAGTTTAGGCATAGGTGTGTGTTAGGAAAGCCACGTGATGGTCACATTATCAACTCAGGGATTCAGGCACAGTGGACAGGGCCCTTTCCTCTACCATCATCAAACCACCAACACCTCTGTCTCAACTTCCACTAAAGCTTACTACTCAGGCTCTTAGCTTCTCTTCTGTCCTCTTAATCCATTTGCCCTTTGCTTTTTTTTTTCTTTTTAGTGATTTTTAAAAAAAATTATTTTTTATTTATTTTTGGCTGCGTTGGGTCTTCATTGCTGCGCGGGGCGAGAGGGGGCTACTCTTCCTTTCAGTGAGTGGGCTTCTCATTATGGTGGCTTCTCTTGTTGCGGAGCACAGGCTCTAGGCACGCGGGCTTCAGTAGTTGTAGCGTGTGGGCTCAGTAGTTGTGGCTTGTGGGCTCTAGAGCGCAGGCTCAGTAGTTGTGGCTCATGGGCTTAGTTGCTCCGCGGCATGTGGGATCCTCCTGGACCAGGGCTCGAACCCGTATCCCCTGGCGGATTCTTAACTACTGTGCCACCAGGGAAGTCCTGCCCTTTGCTTTTTTGATAAAAGGCAAATCTGATCACATCACTCATCTACCTAAAACCCTTAAACGATTTCCCACTTTTCTTAAGATAAAGGCCTAAATCTTTAATTTGGGGGTTACCATATTCCTCCTTCATTTTCCAAAGCATCACTAGTGTAAAGCTGTTGTTCATAACAGGCTCTGGTCAGCCTGGCCCCTGCCCGCCAGCGTCATCTCAGGCCCACTCGCCCCTCGTTTGCTGCTACAATTTCTGGGTTTCTTTTAGTTCCCCTTAGGTGCCTGGGATTACCTGCCATGAGGCCTGCACACGTAGTTGTTAGTGATGCTCTCTCCCACTTTCTTAACTCTTACTTGTGTCTCTCATCTCAGGTCAGAAGTCACTTGCTCTAAGAAGTCTTCTCCGGCTCCCAGAATGGGACAGGTCTCTTCATTCTTCTCTTTCCTAGCACTGTTTTCTCCTTTGCAGTACTTACCCCAATTCTCATTTTAAATTGTGGGTAATTACTTGCCAGGTGTCATTTTCCTGTGTGAGAATGTCAACTCAGTAAAGGCAGGGACTGTCCTACTCCTTCACTGCTTTATCCATCACATGTCTGCAACTCCAGGCACCTAGCTGATGCTCATTGTTTATTTGTTGATCCAATGATGGATCAACAAATGATGGATGGAGCCAGGACCTGCGTCAGGTTCTAGGTCACAAAACAGCACCAAGAACACAGTTAACCAAGAACTGCTGGCCAGGGTTGAGCAGAGGAGGAACAGAGCAAGTCTGCCTGGTGATGGACTGCCAAGCCACGGCCCTGCACTATTTTGCACTCACACAGTCTTACATTCTTCTTGACGAGAGCCAGATGGTCCTAGAATCTGGGATGGAGAAGAGTTTGTAAGCGGAGGTCCAGGGGCTACCACTGCTAAGAATGGAGACTGTGGAATGAGATCCACATGAGGCAGAACATGGTGCTTCCAGGAGAATTTGTCTCTCATCCCTACTTCAGAGCATACTAAGCCTCATAACTTCACGGGAAGGCTGGCTAGACCAGTGATTTCCAGTAGAACTTGATGCAGTGATGGAAATGTTCTCTATCTGTACTCTCCAATATGGTAGGCACTAACCACATAAGCTAGTGAACTCTTGAAATTGACTTGTAAGACTGAGAAATTATATTCTAAATTTAAATTTAAATAGCCATCTATGGCTGGTGGCTACCGTATGAGACAGTGTAGGCCTGGAGACTCTAAGTTAGGAAACTCTAAGTTTCAAAAGCAGCACGGTTTAAATTCTAGAAATATCCATTTACAACTAATGTTAGCCTCCAGTTAACCATATATTAACATGTCTGGAGTCCAATGCCTATTTTGACTCTGATGAGGATCTCCCAGTACCTCCTAGCAAAGAGATTTGAATGTCCTGTGTCTTGTTTCTAGCCGTAGGAATTGTTCTTTAACGAAGGCATTTCTTTCTCTGTGTGAACTGTACAAAATGTAAAATGTTATACAAAGGTAGAACTTAATCTTTGTAAGTATCAGTGTAATGTGACCTTAAATGCTTTCTCACACCCACTTTTCCCATCTCGGATTTTTTTTTCTGTTTTTGTTCCCTCCCCTTTTCTCTGTTTCTCCTTCCTCTGTTCTTATTTTCTTTCTAACCTCTAAAATGACAGACACGACACTGTGTCTTTTAGCAAGTTCCTTTTATTTCACGTATTGATTTCTTTACTTTTGTGCCTATTTACAAAAGCCGTTTTATCAGTTCAGATCATTAACAAAAACCAGCCAAAGAACAGTTCAGTTCATCGGAAAAAAAAAATCTGAAATGATGATAGCTCTTGACAGGCCAATTAATACATTTTTGGAGATTTATCAGATATAATAATTTCAGTATTTAATATGTAAAAAAAGTAAGGTGAAGCATTGTACTGTTTTTTTGTTTTTTTCACAGCTATCACCTAGATAACATTATAGTTGCTCTTAATCCTTTGAAAGTCCTCATGGGACTGGAGCTCTTGAATCCTGATTCTGCTTTTCACAAAAGAAAAGCTTTCCAGTAAGCTAATACCAGGGTGAGAAAGTGGTGTTTAGAAGGAAAAATTCTGAAACATAACAGTAAAGTAACATTTGAAAAGAGATGGTCCATCTTTAGCCCTTTTCTCTAGTCTGTATAGAAAAAATGTGTCTAGGGGCTTTCGTGCTAAATGTCTCCAGTTCATAAAATCACAATTATTAATCAGACTATCGTTAAATATTCATTTACTTTTGAGATAAATGTCATTTTAAATTTGGAATCCTAGTCTTTTCTAATTCTAAGGAGAGCATTTTCATTAGGCTTTATAGAAAGAGTGCACGTAGAAAGCTTAGAAGCTACTAAAAAGCTACTTCTTTAACTTGACTTCTGGTTTCATTCAGGCCCAGCAAAATACTTGGTTTCCAGCATAATAAACATAGTTTGTAATCATGTGTGTATATATATACAGCTAAAGTAGAACATTATAGTAAGGGTTTGGGGCATTTTATGGCATTTGGAACACAGTGCTTGATATGTAATAGATGTAATAGATGCTCAGTAAATATTGTTGAATGAATTAATTAATAATGAATTAATTAAATAATTCATCAAATTCATTAATTTATTTAAGACCTCAAAGAGCTTTCAATATTCCAAATGGTGGCTAAGGCTATAGCTCCCAAGCAATAAATGAAGATTGTATTCTACAAAGCCCCATGAATTAAGACATCTTCATCATTACCTCTCTCTTCCTTTACATCAGTATGTTTAAATCAGGTAGGAAGCTTTAATTAGGTGTCAAATAAATATTTAAGTACACAGTATTGCCTGGGCCTACACAACACATGCTAAAAGCACAAATCCAAAATTTTCTGTAATATTCGTTGCAGTAATCCTGTGGGTTCCTTGAGAGCAAGGGTGCCTTTACCCAATTTTGTACCCCCTGCACTCAATATATACTAATAGCCAAGTAACACAAATTGTTTTGGAAGGAAGGAGGGTAATGAGAAAGGAATCATGGATCTAAGTCAGTATGTATTATTTACAGCTTACGATCTCTTTCCATTCAGACCATTATTGGAATAGTAGAAATTACAGATTTATGTGGTAGTCAGGAATCATTAATAATTAGGTTCAACTCATCAGTATTTATAGGTTTAACTGGGTGTGAAATAGCTAGGTGGCTCCTGCTTCACATTTTTTCTCTTCTATCATTCTAATTTTATATTTATTTCTGAAGCTCTGAGGTAGCAAGGTCTAGTGGAAAGAATATGGATTCAGGAACAAGAGACTTGGCTTCTCATCCTGATGCGGAATGGACCCTGGGAAGATCATTTAAACCTACCAGTGTTGCCCTTCCAAAGACCGAATTTTATATGTTTAACATTTAAAAAATATTTTTAAAGCATCTATCTTGACTGTAGATCTCAAATACTACGACTAATAGCATTACTTTTGAAAGCCACACACTAAAATTTATGTTTAGTTTTGAAAATTTAGAACTGCAGAAACAGTTGCCAACCCTACCATCTCTATCCAAAAGAAAATTATTCCATTTAATATATTTTATACATGCCACCTGTCTAGGCCAAGGGATAGACATAGTGTTACAGGAATTATTTGAAAAATTATTTCATTCTTTCCTTCTCTATCATGCTAAAAAGGTTACTCAATATTGGTCTCATATTTCTATTTATTTATCGTTCTAAGGCATCCAGAATCATGCCATTCAAGGAAAATCCCCAGGGTCTTAGAAGGTTAAGAACATGGACTTTGAGTTAAGATATTGCTTCACTGGTATCCTGGAATGAGCACGTACTGGTTATGTCATCTTGAGCAAGGCACTTACTTTTCTGAACCTCAATTTCTTTATCTGTAAATCAAAGATGATAATACCCACCCCAAGGTGATTGAGAATTAATGAGAATTCTCATTATGAGAATTAAGCGGAATAAGTACAGTGGCTGCGTATAGTAATCACTCAATATGTGGAAAGTGATAAAAATGATAATTATTAACCAAAGTCACAAAGCAAATGAGATCATAACTTTGGCTGTCCTTCAGCTACAAGTCCAAGAATATCCCTACCTTCTAGGAAATACAATTTCTACTTATGGACATTTTGATCTTAAGCTGAAACAAAATCCAAATGGCAAATCTGAAACCCATAGCTATTACTATTTTACACTGACTTCCTCTTTTATTATAATCCTGACTACATGAGGCTTGCAAAGGTGAAAAAGAATGTTTTGAATATCACCATCACTAAAACCAATATAATTAGTTTTTTTTCTTTAAGAAAAAAAGAATAGAATAACATTAAAGAAGAACTGAAAAGCGGGGGGAAATCCATAATTTCACCATCCTTAACCACACTGCTTCTTTCAATGAAAACAATGGCTTGCCCTTATTTCTGAATATATTCACCCTTGGCTCAGGTCACTTTCCCTATTATACTGTTGCAACCATAATTTTTATGATTTTTCCACACTGTGTTTCACATTATTTATTTCAAGACTGTATCATCTGGTACAAATCACATGAACTCAGGGCTTCAGTCAGTCCATCTGTGGTCCCTAATTTTCACATTTTTATTTTAGAAATTGTTGGTGGAATAGTGAGCTGATTTTTTTGTCATCAAATGCTTTGATATTTTCTTATCAAATTGTGCTAAATTATATTATTAGCAGTAAATTTAACATCCTAAGATTCATAGATGCTAGTAGGTCGTCTCGTCCATCTGCCTTAACATTCTTACCATTAATTATTTATTATCCTGGTAGCTCCCTAGCATTTTCTACAACAGAGACACATGGTAGATTGAGAAAGTGGGCAGGGGCCTGGGGAGGAATATTTATAAAGTGCCATACACAGATGGATGCTTAATAAATGCTGTTTAATGATCCTCACTGACGACAAGGGCAGATGGAAAACATTATTCATATAAGGGATATGGCGATGGATGTTTATAGTTCAGTGAACCTCTTCCCTTTTCTGCTTAATGCACAGGGGGAAAAAAATCAAGCATAAAATTACTTGTGACACGTTCTTATTTTTAAAATTAGATCCATTAATGAAGGATACCATTGATTTGTTAGAAATTGGGTTTTTTTTTTCATGCTGGAAACTAGAACACATCATTTTGAATATGCACAGTCAGGAAAAGAGGGAAGGGTACCAATGGATGTGGTTACACTGAGGATCGTAAGGTGAGTTTGCACAGTCGTCTGCTCTGAGTCTAAAGATATGGTCGCCTATACATTGTGATTTGAATACATTGGGAAAGTTTCTACCCTTCACCTTAAGTTATTTTCCCAATCCAAATACTGCTCTGCTTGTATTTCCATTACTGTAGGCTCATTCCTTTGATTAACCTTTGCCCCCCTCTTATAGTCTTCCCATGACAATATTTTATATCACTTAGAAAGAGAAAAGATCATCATTGAAGGGTATAAGCTCATCTTTTGAAAAAAAGTTTAGACTCTAACTTTGATACTTTCTTTTCTTTTCTTTGTCCTTATATTAGTAGCAGTTCTATCATAATGGCTTTTCTGGCTCAAATACTTTTCCTAGGAGTGAGTATAAGCTGAGGAATTGAAAATTCACTTTTGCCAAATTTTAAACTTAAGAAATTGACAAGAGTGAACTTTTTTCTTGTTCTTCATCTATCCAGTGGAATATGTAGATGAGCTGAGGTCACACAGAAATCTCATAGAACCAAGAAATTTCAGAGATAGAAGGTAGCTTGGAGACAGTCTTGTCCACTTCTCAGTAGAACAGGCGGTCACCTGGGGTCTGCCTGAATATTACCAGGCCCAGGAGTGCCTTGAGGAAGCAAATTCCACTTTGGGGCAGCAGTAATTATTAGAGAGTCTTACTTGTTTATCACTTGTTCCTTACATAGCGCCAGAAAATCTAGCTCTTATTTTGAGCCCAGGCCTTATTAAAATAAGCAAATAAGGGCCGGCAGAACGTCTAAACAAATTGGAAATCACCATAATTAACTGGTATTGGATGATGTTAGCCAAAACATGTGGCCGAAAAAAGGATAGTAGTGCTTTGAAATTCATTAGTCACTCATTGATTCATTCTTTTGGGTAGTCCACAAACGTTTGGTAAGCACTTGCATCCCAAAGGTACAAACATGGATGAGAGAATGTTCATCACTTTTAAGAACTCACAGCCAAGAAGGTATTTTCATTTAAGGCTCACATGGCGCCTTCTTCTCTTTTGCAGTAGCTGCTTCTGTATGTTTGTCTGTAGCATGTTTATCTACCTCCACTAGAATATAAGTTCCATGGTGTCACCTCAAGCAGAGTAAAGGCTCATAAATATTTGCTAAATGAATGGATAAGACAGAATTCTAAGTGAATAGTTGTGATACAATGAGAAAAGCATTAAAATAAAACAAACTTTTAACCCAGCATGGCAGAAGAGATGAATTCTCCCTAAACAAGATATTTGTTCTTGACCTTGAATAACGAGTAAGAGTTTATCAGATGGAGAATTTGGAGAAGAGCTTTTCATACATGAAAGTCATGTTGGGTTTGGGGAGTGGCAGGTAATATGAGGTAGCTGGAAGGAGAGGAAAATGATTGTTAAATAAATGTTAAATAAAGTGATTATTGACTTTTTCATTCACATAATATTTATTATGTGTCTACTGTATGCCAGGCACCTGGGATACAATGATAAATAAAATCAGACTTGATCCTTCCC
Source organism: Balaenoptera acutorostrata (assembly GCF_949987535.1). Lineage (NCBI taxonomy): Eukaryota > Metazoa > Chordata > Mammalia > Artiodactyla > Balaenopteridae > Balaenoptera > Balaenoptera acutorostrata. Next base: position 65,688,348 of record NC_080080.1, on the reverse strand, counting down.
ACAAGGAACTTGGTTTAGTGGAGAGGATAGGTATTAACCAAATAATCAAAATACTCATCCCAACAAACTTAAAACTCCTGTTGTGAAGTGCTCCAGGTAAAGGTACCTGATTATATATAAGTTCTTAGAATAGGAGGATGACTGTATATTCAAGGAAGTCAGATGGTATTGACTAAGATGTGATCCTTGAGTTAATATCTGAAGGGGACGTGGGGAGAAAATAGAAGATGTGCAAAAATTCCCTGTCGCAGAAGGCGAATGGCACGTGTAAAGAAATGAAAGCAAAAGTTAGAACAGAGACACAGGGAGAGGGAGGAAGGTACTGAACCGCAGAGATAAGTAGAGGACAGACCTTGCAGTCTTTGTATTGTTCTGTGTCTATCCTGAGACTAGAAGCATGGAAGCGTGTTCTACTAGAGATGGCCCGGATCTGCCACTGTTAGGGCTGCAGCGTGCAGAACCGACTGCAGGGGTCCAGAGCCGAAGGAGGTAGTTATCCTAAACACCGGCCCTAGGGAAGCAAAGCCAAGGGAAGAACGATTCTGTGAAGTGCATCTGTCTTCAGAAGAAAACAGTCTAGTTGCCTGACTGCAGTGATTACCCTCTAAAGAAACGAGCTATGTATAAGAGATAACACGCCTCAACTTAGTGTCATTTGAGTCCAGTGTTTTGACATGGGTGTAGACAAAGAAACAAAAGGTTTTTAAAACTTCCACTAGAAGGTGAAAAGCAAAGAATAACGAGCTGGGGTGTAATGGAAAGAGACTTACGTAGTCATCTGCAGATCTGGGTTCTGGTCCAAGTTCAGCAACTACCAGAGAGAGGTCAGCCAAGTCACGTGACCTTGTTGGATCTCAGTTTTGAAAGCTGTAAATAGGGAAATTGGACCAGATCATATCCAAGCTCCCTTCTGCCACATACTCTGATTCCCATCTCCAAACATGGGGGTATCTAAAGCACGGTATACGTTTAAGTCATAGAAAGTAACCTCAAATCTGACTCAGTATTGGAGCTTTTAATAAAAGCTCCATTGCCTACAGTGTGTTTGGTTGTGGAGAAGTAAGGGACCAGAATGTAGTTGAAAAGTGTATTTTTACTATGAAACAGAGCCCAATTGAGAAACATCCCTTGGCAAGAATCTTACTGCTAAACATTCCAGACCAACCATTGCATGATCTAAAATTTAATTTTATTGGAAGAAACCTTAAAAAAAAAGTTCAAATCCTATCCAAGCTTCATGAACATTTTTTTACTTGGTTTCATAGAGGCTAAATCTAACTTATGCCACACACCGAGATGGAATATGAAATTGAAGTCAGTCACCCAAATAGAAGGTTGTATCATTCACAGAGAACCCCAGGTAGCGACTGAAGTTTGTGATTTCTTTTATCAGGATATTACAGGGTGGCCCAGCCTCATTTCCCATTCCTTTTCAGTGGCGCCAATAGTTTCTCTGTTTGTTGCCTCTTTTATTTTTCTCATCGCCTTTCATCTTTATTCATCCCCTGCACTCCACTGCGACTCTGGGAAGACTTCTGCAAAAGGAGACATTTAAAAGAACATGTCTTGGGCCCCAACATAAAGGGCACTTTTACCGTCATAATAGAAAATCTTCCACCAGCTGAATGGCTGAATGCTCATATGAAGTCTGAGCCTTTTTTGGTGGGCTTTGAAACAGACTGAAAATTTTAAGCCACAACTATACCTTGTAGTTTATAAAAGGTCTAAGATGCAATATAACATTAGTATTATGTTTTTCAGCATAGAGAAGGATTTTTCATGAGCTATGTCTTATAAAAGGCCATTTTTCTAAAGGCAAACCTAGTGTTTTACTCTCTAATTATAGCAAATGTATATATAGGAGCTAATTCTTTAAATAGTTCTCTCTTCTGGTGAAGAAAATTCATATTATGTGTCTAAATAAAATAGTTTATAAATTTGGTTAGTTGGAGACATTGATGATATGGAAAGATGCTCATATTACATATTCTACTTATTACTTGTCTTTTCTCCTTCTTACTGCAACACAATGCTTCCTTTGAGCACTGAAAGCAAAGCTTTTAGGATTTTGTTTGAGTGTATCTAAAAAAAGCATCGGGTATACCAAGGATAAAAGTCCTGGATTTTTTTTTAAACTAAGGAGTAAATAGTTATGCTAATATCGAGGAACCTATTGTTGTTAGCAGCCTTTGTTTGCAGAAAAGAAATGCTACTTCCACTTTTCTGAGGACAAAGACAGTGTTTCAGTTACTACTAGAACTTGACATATTAAAAAAACAATAAACAGTATAAATTCATTAGTATTTCTGGCCAAGTTCTAAAGTACTTCAGTAGGTTTGTTGAATTTCTTAGGATAGCTGAAGGTTTCCAGGACCTTACTTTAAAATAAATCTGATTTGTTTTTCACTAGTTATAAATTTATTCTTTTTCTTTAGTAAATTCTGGAGGTGCTTTTTAAAATTTAGTGAGTACTAATTTTTTTGAAGCACTGATTACATTTCAGCTAACTGTTACGGCGCCTTTCTCTCCAGATAGCTACTGCAAATAATCTTTGCGACTCTCTGAAACAGATATAGCTGTTCCAAAAACATGCATTTACTACTTAATACCATACATGAAAATATAAGAAAATGCCTTAGAGCTATACATAGAGTGATTTAGACTTACAGGTCTAGGAGCTGCTTGTTTGCAAGTGTGTGCTCAGCCCGTACCAGCAACACAGAAAGGAAATGGTAAACATCACTTAGGTCTTTAGAAAGATTTGCTTTTCATCTTCACAGAATCGCACATGGGACTTATCCTGCCTTGCTACACTAAGGAAGTATCAAGTATATGACATAATGGTAGTATTTTTGAGACTACAGTAAAAAAAAAAAAAAATCCCCCCCCACTCCCCTGCCTCAGACCTGGAGTCTCAAGCAGTAATTATGATGCCATGATCAGAAAGTTGTGTTTTGTCAGGTTGAGCCCTGAATGGGTGGCAGCATAATTCCACGCTGCGGGTGGAGCCTGGTGCAGCTGTGCAAAACGAGAATGTTTGTTGTTGTTTATTTTTTTATTTTTTAATTAATTAATATTTGGCTGTGTTGGGTCTTCGTTTCTGTGCGAGGGCTTTCTCCAGTTGTGGCAAGCGGGGGCGGCCACTCTTCATCGCGGTGCGCGGGCCTCTCACTATTGGAGCCTCTCTTGTTGCGGGGCACAGGCTCCAGACGCGCAGGCTCAGTAGTTGTGGCTCACGGGCCTAGTTGCTCCGTGGCATGTGGGATCTTCCCAGACCAGGGCTCGAACCCGCATCCCCTGCATTGGCAGGCAGACTGTCAACCACTGCACCACCAGGGAAGCCCTGTTGTTGTTTATTGTTTCAAGAGTCACTTTTTTTCTCTAACAGACTGATGAAGGGATGTTTAATACATTTGCAACTGGTCGACTGACTGTTGCAAGCTTGACTTTGAATTGATTGAACGAGGTGAAATAAACCAGCAAACAGCCCAAAGAAAAGATTCACTGAGATTCTTCCCTTGACATAAAAATGTGTGTTCAGCTTATATCTATTTGTGTATATAAATTCTACACAGTTGTGGGCTTCCCTGGTGGCGCAGTGGTTGAGAATCTGCCTGCCAATGCAGGGGACACGGGTTCGAGCCCTGGTCTGGGAGGATCCCACATGCCGCGGAGCGACTGGGCCCGTGAGCCACAATTGCTGAGCTTGCGCGTCTGGAGCCTGTGCTCCGCAACGAGAGAGGCTGCGATAGTGAGAGGCCTGCGCACCGTGATGAAGAGTGGCCCCCACTTGCCGCGGCTGGAGAAAGCCCTCACACAGAAACGAAGACCCAACACAGCCATAAATAAATAAATAAATAAAATATTAAATTCTACACAGTTGTATAACATCTCCACAGTTTAAACATGGAATTATTACATTTTATATTAAATGTATCAACTAAATTGAATTACATGATTGATTCTCATGGGATAAAATTATGATGGTAGACAGCATTTCACTTATAAAACTAAACGTGAGAAAACAGCATCATATCCTCTTTAATTACTAAAATTAAAAACAAAAATTTTGCAAGCTCTCAAGAGTGGCAAGACACAGTAAACGGACAGATTCATTGCTAGAAATAAAATTAACGTGGCAGAAAGGAACAGATTAAAAATGGAAAGTTAAAAACACTAAATAAAATGAATGAAACTTTTATGATGTTCTGAATGCAGTCTGTTTCAAGCCCTCATAAATATTAAAGGGCTCTTGAAATGAAATATGAAAACCACCTTTTCTTAAGAAACTAGACATGAAAAAATGTCTTCATGGAATCTGAGACACTATGTTATGTTTATTTCTATCTGAAGTTAGGATGGTGATTGGAGAGGAAGGGTGGCAATGGCCACAGAATCATAGCGAGAGGAAAAAAATTAACCAAGTGTCATAGGAAATGAAAGAATTGTAGGCATGGAAATGCCATGGTTTGATGCATGAAGAAACTGAAGTCCAACAAGAAAGGTGAGGGGGATGCAGGAGGGCAGCCCAACTAGACCCGGGGGTCGTGAGCCTGAGAGCAGAGCCCCTTTTGCAATCTCATACAACCTCCCATAAAAAGCAACTTGGTTTAGATGTTTTTCGCTTCTTCTGGAGAGAAACGTGGTATTTTCAGCTCAAGAGGTTTTCTTATTAAGGATGTAGAAAACTTCACAAAGTATGTACAAGTTTGAAAAGATAGAGTTTGTTTTTGTGGTTGGTTAAGAGGCCGTGAGTATAGAAAGATCTAGGGAACGGGATAGGAAGAGAGGGAGACGAACCGAAGAGAGATAAGTTGGGGGTGGGGAAATAGAGATGGGAAAATGAGAGAGAAAAAATACAGAGGAAGAGAGAGCAGGAAGAAGGGTGGGCGAACGGGCGGGCAGGTAGACAGAAAGGCTCAGCGCGTTTCTAAGGCACTGCTGAGCAGGGCTTGACCTGAATTACAGGCTTACAATTGTGACCACTTGTGTTCTACAACTATTCTGAAAGGCTGATTAACTCTGGACACTAGTTACAGCTCCTCAACTGCTCGAGAACTTACACCTTTGAGTCTCTGCTCTTTACCAGGTCACAGGCAGAATATTCTGCCCAGGGAGAATAAAAAATTTTTAATCACAGTAACAATAATCAGAGCAGATCATCTGTAAGTCTTTAAGAAAATAAAATCAACAGGTTACATTCACTCATGCTAAATTTCTCTACCCCTGCTTTGAAGAGAGGGCATTGAATTTCAGGCTGTCTTTTATTGTGGGGTTTGTAATCAACACTGAATTTCTTATAATAGAAAGTTCTTGATTAGTAAAGAAGATACTTTGAAATTTAAGTCTTACGACCTCTCTTCACTTGAGACACATACTCTACAAAAAGGGGAATTCACTGTAGGTCATGAGTGTGAAATTATTTGAAATAAATGGTGACCTACTGGTAACTATGACAGAGCATTTATGCTTTTAGTAATGGCTTTTGCAAGAAAGGAAGTCACACTAAGCCCTTGACCTTAAACATGAGATGTTTGTACTGCATTGGAGTTTGCTCTCAGTCTTTCTGGAAAACCTCTTATATGATACCATAATCAGTTCAAAGACCATCTCGCTTCTTCACATTAGTATAAGTCATGATATTCTACAAAGAATGAATTCATTTTATGTTTATGTGTAGCCAAATTAAAAATGGATTAGCTTTCCTGCTTATTATTCATATGGACTATTCACATAATCTATATGGATGGCTGAGATATCATTGCACCTGAAACCAAGTAATTTGATGGAGAATAGACATTCCTATTCACCACTCGAATTGCCCATCTCTAATATTTTCAGTTGTTTTGCCCGATCCTAATAGTATTACTGTGCCCTCTCTTGCATGCTGTATGTGGGGTGTGTGTATGTGTGTGTGTGTGTGTGTGTTGTCCATTGCCATCTGAATACAAAATTTCGACGTGGGCATCAGTGGCATCAAAGTTACGTGCTCTTACCCGTTATAAATACAGTGCTCGGTAGAGAAAAACTGGGACCCGTGATTCCTGGCCTTATAGGCTTAAAATCCATTAGAGGGGACTGAACGTATGTATAAGGGAAAAAAATTTAAATGCTAGCATTTATTTAATAGACATCAGTATAGCTTTTAATCGTAGCTTTTGTGCAGTTGATTGGAAGCTAAACTTAAAGGAGAAATGTGAGTTTTCTTATTCTATTCAGATATACCTCCCTGTAGTGAGCACTTCACATAAACTATCTCATTTAATTGTCATAACACTGCCTATAAAGTAGATACTGTTATCCTCATTTTGTAGATTAAGAAATTGAGGCTTAGAGAATTTAAGATTACTTGCCCAAATTATTGTAATTCTCCTTTATTGTAAAAATAGGCATTTTTATCATCTGCAATGAGAGCGTGTATGTATATGCTTTAAATATCTCTGTAACTATGTAGTTGAAAAAACTCCCATTTCAAGTATATTTCTTAGCCGTATTTGAAATACTTCTTATATAGTCCAGCTACATTTTTTTCATAAATTTGATTTATTTTCATTTGAGAGAATACTTGGCTTCCAGGTGGAGAAATAAATTTAACTTACAGGAGTGGAGAAACCAAAGACATGCCAAAATTGGTGTGTATCTTAAAAGAGAATTCTAATTATAAGGACCTCTTAAATCTAAAAGCTTTTCCCTTTGGTATAAGCCATTGACTGTGTGAAACATGGTGTTTTACATTGAAAGCGGTATTTGGGATGAATTGCTTGAAGCACCATGGTTTTCTGCAAAAACATTATAGGGGAAGATCAAATAAGAAGATGCTTACTGCTGCAGATCAGAAGACTAGATCAATAAGAGGGAATGTTAGAGCAGTCATGTTTTAAAGAATTAGTACACAGGAGAAAAGAGCTGTGGGTCAAAGAATATAAACACACACACACATTCTGACATATCTTATGTACACACAAATATATACACATAACATGTAAACATAGATGCATTTTGGGCAAGTGATCCAAATGACTCTGCTTATGCATTTTTCTGGCCATATACATTATCCCCATGAGATCTTTTGTCAGCTGTCTTGTGGAAAACAATTAAAGAACTGACTATTTAACATTTATCAGACCCTCACAATATATAAGCACTGTGCTCAGTGATAAAGATATAACAGAGAAGATAGCCTTTGTCTTCAAGGGCTCCCAGCATCCTTGGGAAAGGTGTTATTGCAGTGATATGAGGAAATAGAAGAGACATTCACAGAGGTTCATGATCCTAGAGGAGATGTATTATGGAGGGCTTTCTAGAGGAAGTGATATCTGAGCTGAGTCTTGAAGAGCAAGCCACAGTTAGTCAAAGGGAAATGGGAAAGGTGGAGGCCCTTCCAGGACAGCATGAACGAAGGCCAGGAGCTTGAAACAAAACAGTGTGTATGGTCTGGGGCTGCTGGAATATGGTGATGAGGGAGGAATGAGAGGTGAAGGTGGAGAGATAGGTCAGATCTAGTAGGGCATGGTAAGGTCAAATGTGTTTCTTAGATCATTCTTGTAGCTGTGTGGAGAATGGTTTTTGTGTAGATAAAACCAGAGCTCAGGATCCAGTTTTAGGTGCTATTGTAGAAACGTAGGCAAGAGATGCTGAGGGTTTGAATCAGCATCATGGTTCGGTGGTAACCAGGACTGGGTAATGGGGATGGAGGGCTTAAGCAGTGTTTAGGAGGTGCAGTTGGTTAAGACCTGGTGCTTATTTGCATGTGGACAGATGCATCAGGATTTCTCAGAGTTTTAGCTTGGATGTGGAGGTGTGGTCAATTTAATTTAAGGTGTCTGTGTTTTATCTGGGAAGAGTTGATCAGCACAGGGGTAGTTTAGGCTAGAGCTTGAGAAAGAGGTCTCTGGTGACAAATTTGGGAGCTGTCAACCTATAAGTGTATAAAATTGAATACACAGCTGCTTCTGCATAGTACATTGTGTTGTCTTTTCCTCCTTATACCTGAAAGCAAAGATGTACATCTCCATCAAGAGACGGTAATTAATATTATACCTCCAGGTTATGCACGAACAACAGAGTGAGCCCATAGAGTAGGAAATGCTTTAGGAAAAATGCAAGTAACCAAAGGGTTTGTGGTTGCTTTCTTCCAGGTGCCTCCGTGGAAATGCCTGCCGCGCAGGGATATTGCTTGAGTTGACCTTCCCGCGGCTCATTCTTTTGAGGACCCTTTGTTCAGTCCAAAATGGCAGAGAAGGCACCCCCTGGCTTAAACAGGAAGACATCAAGGTCGACACTTTCTCTTCCACCGGAACCGGTGGACATCATTAGGAGTAAAACGTGCTCCCGTAGAGTGAAAATCAACGTGGGGGGCCTCAACCACGAGGTCCTGTGGAGAACGTTGGACCGGCTGCCCAGGACCCGCCTGGGGAAGCTCCGCGACTGTAACACGCACGAGAGCCTCCTGGAGGTGTGCGACGACTACAACCTGAACGAGAACGAGTATTTCTTCGATCGGCACCCTGGAGCCTTCACTTCCATTTTAAATTTCTACCGGACAGGGAAGCTCCACATGATGGAAGAAATGTGCGCTCTCTCTTTCGGCCAAGAGCTTGATTACTGGGGGATCGATGAGATCTACTTAGAATCCTGCTGCCAAGCCAGGTATCATCAAAAGAAGGAGCAGATGAACGAAGAGCTGCGGCGGGAGGCGGAGACCATGCGGGAGCGGGAGGGAGAAGAGTTTGATAACACGTGCTGCCCTGAAAAGAGGAAGAAACTGTGGGACCTGCTGGAGAAGCCCAACTCGTCCGTGGCTGCAAAGGTACGAAAAGCAGAGCGTTGCTTTCCTGTGCGCCGTCCGAAAAGGTGGTACCTGTATTCTAGAGAGTGCTGTTTTCTTCGTTTAAGATGTTTGGGTAGGAGAACACAGGATGGCTGTGCAGGGAGACATCCTTTCCAAGATCTTACGGAGTCAAGTCGAGTTATTCTTCCTGTTAAGGCATACGATGGCATTACTCTTTCCTGTTATTATGATGTAGGCATAGACTAAGGCAGCAGGGCGATGAAGAGTTCAGGTCACCCCGGCGCTGTGTGGGGTTGGTGACTTGGAGGCTGAGGAGAGAGCACAGCTCAGATCCATTGGGCGTGGTGTCTTGCAGAAAGGCCTGGGCTCCATCCCAAAGAGGAGCCAGGTGCTGTCGTTGAAGGTGGAGGAGGTGCCTCCTGGCCTGGTTCTCTGGAGGTGCTGGGGAGACCGGAGAGCGTGGTCCGGTGTAGCTCAGTGGGCTTGGGACTCCACACACGAGGAAGGAGCTGCCTTACGAAGCAGTGTAGGTATGAATCAGTGTCAGCGTGCCTCCATTGACCTCCCCATGTGAGGTCTACTCTGACAGTGATGTTTCTGTCTGTTGGTGTATAAATGCGTCCACAACTGAGGTATTCCTGTATCTCAGAGTTCGTAGAGTGTTTGCTGAACATGAAGGTCAATTCATATTTTTCCGTGGGGCCTGCATACATCTAAATCTCAGAGTAAAATTTTTGGCCACTAATTTCAGTATTTAATTCAATGGTGTGACTCTGTTTATCTACTTTGATTTAGAGCTTTGAGGGTTAGTGCAAACTGATTTTCATCTCATATATTTAGTTCTTGATTTCAGTATGAATTATAAGAAAAAAGCCAAAAGAGTCTTCTTTAGCTGCAGAAGCGCAGTATTGATACTTCATGCAGATTAGATGAAAATGGAATATGCAGTAGAGAAGAGAAAAGAGTGTGTTATCTTATAAATTCTTTGGACTACTTACTGGTTTTTTTCAATTGTCTTTTCTTATAAACAGTAAAGATTACAGAAATATAATTGATTCTCTGTGCTTTTTGACTGGAAATTAAAATTCTTCGTGATAGTCTACACCATATAAATATTGTAAATAACCGGCTGAATGCAGATGATCATAAAGCTGCTTCTTGCACCGATGGATATTTCTAGTTTTGCATCTTTTGACTTCTAAAGGCATTTCACTTTCTTGCCAGGATGTGGAACTGAATGGAACAAAATGTTATTTCTGCTGTATGAAATGAGGAAATGCACATTTTGTGGCAAATGAAATATTTCAATTAGGTCTTTTTGTTGTTATGAATAATTTGTTTACTTTTGTTTCATCTGTAAGAAAGAGAGAGATGTGGGATTTGGTTGAGAAAGGTTACTGCTCTTTCCAATGTCAAGTGTTTAAGTTACACATTTGAGTTACTACTAAAAATATGGAGTGAATTTTGAAGCGGAATAAGATAAACCCTGGATTTAAGGGAGTGTTTTGGGTGTCAGATGAACTCTTTCGAGCTTTTAGGCAACTGAGGAATAAATCATTGTACCACCAGATGTTCCAGAGGGAGGTAACCAAATATGTAAAAATAACAGCTAAATCCAAGAAAATTTGAAAGGTTCATGTGATTTATTTGCTGATAACATTATTAACACATACCTAAAATTAAGTGGTGTTATAGAAAAATTTCAAACATATACATATTTTTTTCTGAAGAATTTCTGCTAAGTATGGAAAAAGGTCAATAATCTCATTTCCCAGATGAGGGAGTTCATTTAATCTCTAAATTTTAGACACAGGGCCATGTCTTTTTTTTTTTTTTTAACACCTTTATTGGAGTATAATTGCTTTACAATGGTGTGTTAGTTTCTGCTGTTTAACAAAGTGAATCGGCTATATGTATACATATATCCCCATATCCCCTCCCTCTTGCATCTGCCTCCCACCCTCCCTATCCCACCCCTCTAGGTGGTCACAAAGCATTGAGCTGATCTCCCTGTGCTATGCGGCTGCTTCCCACTAGCTATCTGTTTTACACTTGGTAGCGTATATGTCAATGCTACTCTCTCACTTCATCCCAGCTTACCCTTCCCCCGCCCCATGTCCTCAAGTCCATTCTCTACGTCTGCATCTTTATTCCTGTCCTGCCCCTAGGTTCATCAGAACCATTTTTTTTTTTTTAGATTCCATATATATGTGTTAGCATACAGTATTTGTTTTTCTCTTTCTGACTTACTTCACTCTGTATGACAGACTCTAGGTCCATCCACCTCACTACAAATAACTCAGTTTCGTTTCTTTTTATGGCTGAGTAATATTCCATTGTATATATGTGCCACATCTTCTTTATCCATTCATCTGTCGATGGACACTTAGGTTGCTTCCATGTCCTGGCTATTGTAAATAGAGCTGCAATGCAGAGCCACGTCTTGATCTCTAAGAAGGTGATGTTGATAATGGCCTATTGTCTGTAATACTCCACTATATACCCCTGTACATCAGACAGAGTATTTAAACTTGCTTCAGATTATGTATGCAAATTATGTATGTACAGATAAGATATCTACCTATAAACTATACCCAGCAGCCAAGGACCTTGGTTTTGGAAACTTTTATGTAGTTATAAATAATAAATTTGGTTCCGAATTATTAATCAAGCTAAGGAAATCTCTGCTAACCTAAGCAGATTCTCTACTAAGTTTCCATAAAGGATTTGTGTTTGTTTGTTTAAATGTCTACATTTCCCTCTCTGTTTGAATGGGGAAATATTATGTAAATTCTTTACATTTGATTACATGGTAGTTAAGTGAAAGCATTGTTCATTTGCCTGAGGTTTGGAGCCTTTTAAAAATAGCTCTGTGTGATGCCTTATGTAAACCACTACCTTTCCTGTACTCTTCTCAAGTCATGTAACTTGTTATTTTTCGAGAATAATTATTGGTGTGGGGAGTGCTAATGCTATGTGTGTGTGAATATGTGTGAATAGTATTTTTACAACTTAGGAAAAGTTCATTTTGTCAAAGCTTCAGTTGGATGGTACTCTAGCCCTCACTATATTATGGGTACATCAGGATCCTGCTTGTGCTATGAAACTCTTGTGTAGGAATGCTTGGAATCTATGTGTTTTTTCTCACTTGCTTGGGAGGTAAGATATCTTTGGAGGAAAGTATCTGTTTACCTTGCCTTTTCAGTTATCGCTTATTCAGTAATAATTGGTAATTCAGTTGAATGTATATAGATTGTTCTTTGTGTGCTGTACACATTAGACTAGACGTGTAGAAACATATTCCCTTCTCTCCAGAATTTAAAAAATACTCTCTTAGCTTAAACAGGGGTTTCATATACTTGAAAATACTTGGTTTTTTTCTCTTTTGGTTTTTCTGTATTTTATAATTTATAATAGTTCTGTCATAAAATATAAATGTTGTGAGATTACTTGCCAGATCCCTAGCATAGCAGAAAACTTTGACCTTTTCTATCAAATATTCCACAGTAAGTTAAAATATCTATTCACTGACATGGACTAAATGCTCAGTAATCTATTAAGTAATAATTGTTCAGTCCATGCTAGGTGTATCCACTGTGATATATAAAATTATTGCAAGGCCCACTGATCTGTCATACCATCTCTGGGTATGACCCTGGCAATAGCAATTCAGCTCTTATCAAACATGCTCCTTGGTGTCATTTCTATTAATGGAACTTTCTAGTATATTAATAACTGAAAAAAAATGCCAAATAGAGTTTAAAAGTATGATATATTTAAAATGTCTCTGTTTAACAAATTAACATTTTTATACATTCACAGAGTACCATGCAATACAATTGTACTTTTCACAAAATGGTAACAGGACTAAGAGATGCTGGTAGTTTTCTGGGGTGTGGTGTGATCTAGTAATGGGACCTGAGTTTATGTCTGTGGGATGGACTTTGTTTTTCAGTCCTCTGTATCTAGTGACTGTGTATTTTCCCTCACCTGGAGATAATGTACAAAGTGTACATTAGAGGCTATTTGTGAATGTGGGCCCAGCTAAATGGGCCTGGGGAATGGCTGGGACAAATCTCCAGTTTGCCATGACATGGAATTGCAGGCTCTGGGATGCCTGACATAGGAACATGCAAGGGGAGGAGAACATGCACGGGCTTAACTGGCTGCCAGTTTCCTGCGCAGTTATTTGGAATTAGACTTGATCCGGTACCTCTTCCAGCCCAGGACAATTTAGTCAGCCTCTGAATTGGAAACATTTTCCTCTTTTCTTTGGCCTTTTCCCAAAGGAATTGCAGTAGCTATTCCCCTTTAGATACTGCATAAGGCGACTCGGGTCTAAGAGGTGTTTGAAAGTGTTTATGTAAGGGAAATGTGTTCTGCGGCAGGAGGGCTTATCAGCCTTTTGGATGAAAAATGACCAGGAAGAAGCACGCACAGCCCACCTGAGAGCTGAATGGAACTAGACTCAGTACCCTACAGCGCCCTCACTAGGATATCTGAGGAAGATCAAGAGCAAAGTCAGCGGGTCTTCAGGCAAACCCTGTTAGGAATGGCTGAGCCCAGGAGGCAAGCCTCAGTCCAGCAAGTAAGTGGACGTGCTGTGCAGGACAGTGCTGGCCAACAGGCCAACCCCAGGGGTCTGGTCAGGAAACCAGACTGTAAGCAGCCCTTACTTGAAAAGGACAGTATAAGGCGAAATCTGCAGAAGGACATACCTGATCATCTGAGCCAGTACAGCTACAGGTACAGAGCGCCACCCAGCAGCCCTGTTGGGCAGGGTCCAGGGTCGATGGGGGCCACTGTTGATTATCTGCTTCCCTCTCCAGTGTCCCCATTTATCCACAGCTGTCACTTATTTAAGGGGTACATTTTTTCCCATTCTCTTCTTCTCCTCTCTTTCCCCACCCCCCTTTTCTCTCTCCGTCTCTCATCCTCAGGAAGATGGAAAGGATGATTGATTAGAGAATTATTAACTTTCTTCAGTAATGACCCACTAAGGAGAAAAATTAAGCTAAATTTAAATTCTCCCTAAAGAAAGAAACTGCATATGAAGGATACAGTTTTTGCATACAATTTTTGTCAGGTAGGGTGGATCTTGAAGGGCTACAAACTATTGAAATACCTAAGATTTGTTTCACCCCCTCCCCACAAGAACCAATTTTCTCCTCTTGGCAATGACACTGAAAATGCATAGAATGGAGGGAAGGAGGTGACCGTGTTTCCTGCATCGGCTCATGAGCTGCAAGGCATCCACAAGGCCACCGTCACTGGCGAGGTGCAGCGCAGCCCTTAGAGCAGGCATGAGAAGGGTCCCAAGACCTCAGTCCTCCTTGAATCAAGAGGGAAGCTGGTGAGGGTGGACGTCTGTCCCTGGAGCTCCAGGTCTCTGAGGAGCCAGAGACCAAAGTCATGGGTTTCCTAGGGGATGATGCCTATTCATTGGCCTTCGATGGTAGCCTTGAGAACCGCACTCTCTCTTCTGACGGAATTAAGAGTGTGGGCCTTTCAAGTCACGGAAACAGTAGAAAGAAAATAAACCCAAATAAAACAAAACTCCTGTGTACTCATCAAGAGGAAAAGAATGCTTAACATTCTGATTCTGTTTCTAGTATATGGATCAGTTATTCTCATGCTTTGAATGAAAAAAAGGAAGGTATGAGAACAGAGCCATAAATGATTTACTTTCAGTCCAACAACAGAATTTTCACATGTTGTGCGTAAATATACACACACACACGTAGTATATATATATATATATATAGACATATATACACACATATATATGTAGTGTATATATGTCTATATATATATAGTCAAGTGGAACAACTCTGTCCATACAAAACCCTCAGTTTAGCTTTCTGATGACTTTCTTAGTGATTAACAATAACAGTAGCCATCAAAACCATGAATGGGCCCCCCCAAAGTAAACAATGCCATGTGAGTACACTCAGAAATCTCCCTGCGTTGGGGCCCCTCTGGGGACTGAGCGGTACTCCAGTTCTTACCTCGGATTGCCAGTGGCCTAATTAGTGTACCAGCCCTGCTGTTTCTGTGTTGAATGCTTACTGTTTTCGCTTCTTGGCCTTTCCTTTCTGTATCCCCACCGCACAGATTAGGTTTTGGTGCTTTTCCGATAACAGGGCACAAGGGCTCAGAGGTGCTCACAGGAGGTAACTTAGCAGAACTTGGCCAGTCTGTGGAGGATTCACTTGGAGATATATTTTTCCTTTTTAAAATAGGAAACCTGCAGATGAACAGGTTGAAAGCCTTGAAGAAATTAGGTATAAGAAAAGAAAACAGATAAGATAGAAAATAACATTGGGTTTTGATGAAAATGTCTCAACTATTCCATTGTTTGGCTCCAGTGGTCCTATTTCTAGATCCGTGCTTCTTTGCTTTCCCCAAAAAATTGCCTTGAAAATGTACCACTCTCTGCCCTTTTGGCCTCATTTGATCAGGAAGAGAAGGGCGAGAAAAGGAAGAAATTGATAAAATGTTTATGTCCCGTGTCCTTTTACAGAGTGCCAGAAGTCGTGGTTTTGCTGAAAATACCCCAGTTAAAGTTATTAGACTTTTGTCCTAGTCTAATTATTTATAACATCTCCTTTCACTCTTAAAAAGTGCCCCAGTTTGGACAATAAACTATATGATCACCTTACATGTGAATATTTTTAAAAAAGAAATTATCCATGAATCATGTACTTTTCATTTCCTCTTTGCTTGTTGGTTACATCTGAAGAGGGCCAGCCTTAATTTTCAAGCAATTTTTTCATCTCTTCTGAAAAATCATTGGTTTCTATTAATATTTTAAAAAGACATTCAGATTTCTTTCAAGCTTGAGTTTTAAACCTCAGTAAGTAATTATCATTTTCAAAGAAAAAAAAACCTAGGGACTTCTTTCTTCATTATCTAATGTTATCACAAAACAGAGTACATTGGCAGTATTTAAATATTCTGGTTTTGAAAATCCATGTGCCCTGCTTTGGTTATTAACAGATTTGTTTTCTTTCAAGTGAGAGACTTTATAAAGTGACGGATGTACTATTTTAGGTAAGCATAAGTATTATGAATGTTTAACACTCTCTGCTTTGGAAGGCTCTAGAAGGGTTTGAATAATGTTTTAGATTAAGTGTTCATATCTGAGCTTTATCTCCCATTTTAAAAAAAGAAGCAAAACAAATACTTTCCAAATGCGAAGAGTTTATAAGAAAGTTCCCATGGTGCCTATGCCTTGACCTCAGAGAGCTTGCCCATACTTTATCTTTTAAGCATTTACGCTGTCTAGTGGAACTTGGCCCTGAAAGTTTCATCTAATAAGTGTATGAAAGTACAGTCTGTAACTGCTTTGATTACTCAAGGAGATGGGTAGTCTCTGCCTCATGCGTATGGATTTATATTGTTACTATTTAACTTTTCCCCCAGCATGTTAGGGTATTCAGAGTATCTATCAATTAGTGCTGTGATAGGGTACAGATAGAGCAGTTCGTTGCATTGGAACTGAACATGGGAAGATGCTACTTTGAATGTCATTGATCTTTCCCCTTTTACTAGCATTGTTATATTTGACAAAAATAATTTGTCGTATAGAATGAAAAGAAATAATCTCTTTCCAAAGAACTTGTTAATATAAGGTTGTTTATTATGGAATGTCAAATTAGCCAATTTTTATTGAATATTAAGTATTGCATATAAAATATTGAACATTTATTGAATATTAAATATTGCATAAATCGAATCATCAAAAAGAAAAACATCCATTTATTTTTAACTCCTCTACACTTCCACCTTGTTCCACAAGAGGAAGCTCACTAGAAATACATATGCTAAGAATTCAAATAAAATAACAAAAAAAGAATTAAAAGCAAAAAATAGAACTAGAAGAAATATGTTTTAAATTGTCCCAGTAACACTAGGGAATGCTTCATTTTCTGCAAAATGTTTTGCATAATTTTAATTAAAAAATGACAGTCTTAAAATTTAATAATAGAGTTGAAATTCATAAACAAAATTTGTGTGATTAGAAAAATTTGCCCGTCTGTTCTTAGAGAACCTTGTTTAGTGACTCAAGGTGTAAGAGCCATTCTTAACACTGAGACTCTGTCTGTATACTCATGTGAATTGACCATTCTGACTGATAAGAAAGATATTTTCAAAATAATAAAGTTGATTCTAGATGAATTACTGGAATAAAAATTCCCTTTTGATCAAAATATGATTACATAGGGAAAAATAAACCCAGCTGCTAATGTACAATTCATGAATTAACCATAGATTACAAGATTTTTTTGATTTGGGCATTGATTTAGCATTGGTGGTTTTATTCTTTTTGAAACTAACCCTAGAGTTCCATGACTTTCGATAATCTTTAATGTGCCGAGGCATAAGTCTGAATTCTGTATAATGTAAGGTTGGTCTGAGGCAACTAGTGACTTTGATAGTGAGCTTAGCCGGCCACTTGGCACTGTTAATCTCTCCCAATCTGTTTTTTTCCTCTGATTGTCATATATACTAACTCTTATTAAGTTCCCATATTTTATAGAGAAGATCATATGGTATAGCAGAGATTCATACAGGACACATCCTTCATTTAAAATATCCTATTTAAATATTCTAAGAGTGATACAAGCTTTTAAGGCAGCAGTCAGCCTGGAAATTATTCTTGCCCACCGATAGCCTGGGTGGTCATTAAAACCCTTCCTGCCTCTGCAGTGGAGCTGAGAAGGATAAAGGAGTTCCCAGGTCATGGTCGCCAGCGTGTTCCACGGAGCATGTGGGCATTGGAGACAAACTGTACTTCCTGTATCTGTAACATTGTAGTTGAAGATAACTTTATAGTTTACAATCAGAACTTTGAAGAACTTCAGGAGATGGAGACTTCTCTGCAGTTGCTCTGTCAGCTTTGATACACAGACATAACCAATCTAGAATAAAGCAGCTAGACATAGATCAGCTGGGAACAGAGAACTATAGTGACAGGCAGGGGAAAGGTGGGAGAGGAAGATGTTTGCTCTCATCCCTCTAAAACTTTTCCAGGAGGCACTGAAAGCTAACATCAGAACTCTATCAGACTCTGCACCTGTGTATTATTTATTTGCAGCTGTGTATACATCTGTGTTTAAGTTAACTCCTTAGCTAGTGCAGAAAATGAATGGATTTTTTTTCCCTCTTAAATCATCCCCTTTAATGTCTTTATAAAACTTTAAATGAAACAACTCTGGATATTACTAAGGACCGGTACCTGAAGTAGATAGATCCAGCTGATGTTTGTGGTCAAGTTTCTGTGTCTAGGGTGGGCAAACCAGGTAGCAGCAGCCTTTACCTAGTGGTACCTGAACTAGGTCTGTTCTTGAGAGAGAGAGAGTGTGTGTGTGTGTGTGTGTGTGAGAGAGAGAGAGAGAGAAAGTTACTCATATACACTGCCACCTCTCCATTAGAGCATATTATATAATAAAAAACCACCTGCACAAAAATGCAATGAACTTCAACCTGTATTTGGTAACTTAGGGTAGGTGTAACTTGTCATCCAAATAAGACAGCTCATTCAGAATATAAAGTTTTATGATAACCTGATTGGGCATGAAGTCCATGGAAAGTGTTCTAATGGTCCAAGAATAGCAGGCAGAAGTATTTCCATCACTGTCCCAGGATTTTGTTTCAGGATGCTAGAGGTCATTGCCACCCTGGATTTCATGCTTTTACTTATGTCTTGTTGAGTCACTCTCAACACAACAAGTGTTGAATGCTACTTTAAATAGCTTCTCAAGCCTACGCCACAGCAGCGCCAAGGACAGCCAAGTAATCCCAGCGCGGCGCCGAATGGGGTTGCTTGATCGGAGCATCCTTCACTGCAGGCCAACCTCAGGATATTTGCATATGAATGAAAGATCTTCCGACCTTCTGATCATTGTTTTATTTCGAATTAATATAAAACCTAGAGTGCGGTTTTGGATATTGATGTGCAGTTGTCTTATCTGGTGTCATCTAAATTAAATCCACAGCCAAATGTGTTCCTCAAATTAGTTTTTTTTTTAAACATTCATATTTTAGTTTATATCTCAGAGTTACCACTAAGACTCTGGCAACATTTTGTATAGGACTATCTAACTTATACATTGGTATCCAAACATGTCCTTTCAGCCAGACTTTGGTTGAATTGGAAAATAAATCAATGCCACTATCTATGAAGTACAGCAACAGATTTGTGCTGTGATAATTTAAATGTATTTCATTAATACAATGGAAAATTTCACTTTGGGAAACTAGCAGAGACCTGCGTAATATCTTTAAGGTAAACATCCTGTTCTATTTCAGTGCAGTTTTTAGCTTAAAGGCAGAAAAATATTGATAGACAATCTTGTTTTTCAAAAGGTGATAATTTGCTCTGCTATAGTTGGAATGAACTACCTATGCAATGAAAGAAAATATGAAACAGTAAGCTAGAATCTAGGGTAACATGAATTTGCTCTTACATATTTGCTATGTAAAAAAGCTAGCACATTTTATTATATTTCTTAAATGAATTCTGCAGGTGTGAAAATTACTGTATGTTATAAGTAAAGTAATTGCATTATGCGTAATGTTAAAATTCAAAGCAAAGGTCTGTTTTAAGCACTGGTATTTATTTTTCAAACTCTTGCTCATGAGCCATTATAAATATTTTAAATTGCATGGCGTGTTTACAAAGTGCTAATCACCTACACTTCTTTTTTCAAAGTTTTGTGTATAGATTATGCATGAGACAGCTTAAAGGGGAGCAAACTGTTTTGATAGGCATATTTTAACATTGTATCGGGTATGTTTACGTGCTCAAAAAAAAGAAATGTTATATGACTTCGGGTTCTGAAAAAATTGCTTTGGGTCCTGTGTTTCACTGTCTTTGTTAAGTTATCCGGCAAATGCCAAAGTGTTGATGAACTTTTCTACCCTGTTGCCCTTCGAGGCATACATCTGAAACTGAGTCCGAAGATCAGGTGACAGTCTCTGCCATTTATCAGACATTCTGACCTGGCTGTGATGGGGTGGCCACGGTGTAATTTTAGTTCAGAAAAAGATTCTCCAAGGTGCCGTATTGCCACCAGTGGGTACTTTGAAAATATCCAAATGCCTTTCTTATTGCAGCTCAGCCCACATGAAGAAATGCCTTCATTACTTCCTTCCAGCTCTTATTTCCTCTCTAAGGAGGCTCACCTTCCTCTCGTCCTCTTTGCTACCTACCTGCTTCTCAGCCCCTTTACCTGGGTCAGCACTTCCACGCGAATACAGAAGAAACCGTGTCCCCCTGCCCACTCCATATACAGCCCTGCAGGTCCCCTCCAGAGTCCTGCTCATCAAGGCTTGTTTTGGTGACACCTTATTGAACAACTATTGGTTTCCATTTAATTTCCTTGGCTCCATCTGGATTTCACGTTTGTCTTTAGCCTGGCTCTACATCTTTTCAGTGAAATTGGATGTAGTGAAGAGTCCAGATGAGAGAAGGTAGAGCAACCTAAAAAATCCAGACTTCATTTTGTCTTTAATTTATAAACAGGCATTTGTGTTCCTTTATCCTAAAGCATCAGAGCCTGAGAGTAGGTAGACTTTTTTCTTCTCGACTCTTTAAAAGCAGTGTCTAAATAATACTTTTTCTCTGTTTGAGAGAATCTGATTCTTCACCCACCCTATGCCCTCTCTTAATCCATGAGCTCTGCCTGTGCAAATGAAGCTGGTTTTTCTTTCCACTCCCTCATAATAGTTGTCGCTGTCTGCAGAGCTTTCTGTTTTGAGTAGAAATTTTACTCTGGGGAAAGAGACTGTAGTTAATTGATACCTGCTACAGTCACAGATGCTTTTCACAAGGCTATATGATCTTCTGTTTTCAAAGTCCTCTGTGAGGTCTAGCTATAACTTCCTAATATCATCAGTGTTCCTGCTACCCTTTTACTCTGTCTCTTATCCTGAGCCATTTTTTTTTCTAACAATATTGCTACCTTCACAACCTGGAAAAAATGAACCTCATTCCCTGAAGTCCAGAGTCATGACGTGGAGACCACATTTTCTTGTCCCTTCAGTAATTTGGATAACCTTCCTGAAAGGGCAGGAGGGAAAGAATTCGTATTGGGTGTCTGTTGTGTGTCATACACTGAACTTGGGGATTTTTCACATTGACCGCTTACAACAGAGGTCGGCAAATGTTTTCTGTAAAGGGCCAGATAGTAAATCTTTTCAGTTTGGGAGGCCATACAGTCTCTGTCACAACTACTCAACTCTTTCTAGTGTGAAAGCAGCCAGACAACACGTAAAGAAATGGGTGTCTCTGGGTTCCAATAAAACTTGACAGCGGGCTGGATTTGGCCCATGGGCCATGGTTTGCCTACCGCTACTTTATATCAATGCCTTGAAAAGACATCATAATCCCATTATACAGTTAAGAGGGCTGAAACCCAGAAATATAAAATTTGTGTCTCTTGTCCCTCACCACGTGGCACATTGGGATCTGTATCCCTTCCGTCGGAAACCTGGCTTTCCCATAGTACTTCTTTCTGTCCAGTTGTATTTATCATTCCTTTCTCATCATTATCCAGTGTTCTTGTCACTGCCCAAGAGTCATTGAAGACTTTGGTTTATGACCAAAAATCATCCTCCTACTGTACCCCTTGGGTGTCACGCAGGACAACTACCCATCATTCAGTTCCAGCTTAAATTTTCCCCATCTTGAGCTCGCTTAGCACAGGGAGGAGACTACCTTTGGAATCTTGAATGCTGATTACAACCATGGACCCTTCCTTTTCCCACTAAATGTATACTTGGTCCCTACTGCAAGCTCCATCGCCTTTACTTATCCCATTCTTTTTCTTTTAAAAAAATTTTTATTTTATTATTTTATTTTACTTTTATTTTATTTTTTTCCTACTCCATTGGGACCACTGGATCCACTGCCGTGGTCCAGGCCTTGATCATCTCTTACTTGGATTGTGGCTATGTCGCTAACTGGACTTTCTCACTTCATTTCCCCCCCCAGTTCTCACCTATTCTTCACGTAGCCAACAGAATTACCTTTAAAAAACATGCCTCTGATTGGGTCAGTTCTGAACTCTAAACCTCAGTGATTTCTCGTTGCCTGCACCCTAGTTCAAACTCCTTAGCGTTGCGTTTAAGACTCTTCCTATCCAGCCACATGCCTTCCAATTCCTCGTACACTGTGCTCCAGTTATTCTAACCTGTCAACCATTCCTGAAGACAGGGCTCCAGTCCAGACAGGTATTTACTGCACTCAACAAAGCAGTCCATCCATCCAGAGGGGACACCTTTTTTCTCATTTGCACAGCGTGCCTTGTAAACTGGCTACAGCTACACCTGTACACACTTGGCATGCTCCTGTGGCCGCCACTGCTTTCCTCATCTGGAATGCCCTTTGCCCCTTCTCTGTTCTTCCTTGTGTCTCAGCTCAGGTGACCCTCTGCTGTGATGTCCATCTGACTCTCCCCCCTGTTTTCCCCTAGCTCTTTCTTCATACTTGTAATCTAGAGCTTCTATCTCTGCCTGTCACCTCCTCAGCTAGGTTGTCACACTTGAGGGACCAGACTACGAGCCTTCATCTTCAGTTCCTGACACCTAGCACTGTTCCTGGCCACTCCGTACCTGCCAATAAATGGCACTGAAGGGCAGACGTAACGGCAAGACCAGATGTTTCATAGTATTTCTATTTCTTTATGAAGATTAAACAACGTCGGTAGAGCTTGAGGATCTCATCCCAGTGATGAGACCTGAATAATGCTGTTTGTTTTAGGCAGTTCAAGGAAGCTGGATATCTTACCCATTTTAAATGACTTTATGTTTTTGAAATAGGCTGACAGCCATAGATGTGGTTTTTCCATTTTTACTCTGTATAAATTCTCCGTCTAGAGTAGCATGTAGGCTGCTCTGTATGCCACCGAGTTTATGCAAAGAAAGGCATCAGGTGCTGCTGAAAGGCAAGCTTTCAGAGGCTTTGCTAAGATTGCTCATTTTATCTGAACTGCAGGTTCTGGAAACTCTTGTCCTAGGTGAAAGGTAGCCTGTGTGTGAACCAGGGGAGGAGGGCTGGATCTGGCCCCCAAGGGACGGGCAGTCCTTCCGTGCCCTCTAGAAGATGGATAGATCCTTTCATTACATTCAATCAGCCTCCCTTTGGAGGACCTTGGGCCCAAGTTGTGTTATCCCATTACTCAGGAAAGTCACGAATGTGGATAATTCCAAGATTTGAGTTAAGACAGATCTCCAATATGATGTCTTTTTGTAGGAATATGAAGAGGGTCTGAAAAAATAAATTCTTAATGGCATAATGTAAAAAGGGAGATCAGGAATCTTTGTTTTTACTACAAAAGCTAAAAGAATCATAATGGTGTCAATTTAGGGGAGAACTTACTTTTATTTGTAATCCAAAAAGATATTTCCTGGAAACTTCTAGTTTGAGGGTTTTAAAAAATAGAAATGAGGCATTCTTTTTTGTCTCAAAATTGCTTGCTGTCAGCATGCCACTTGGTCATCAGGCATGTTCAAATATTATTCTGATATTTCACCGTACTGATGGGATTTTCTAATTTGATTTTTTAGAAAGAGCCTTTTTAAATTTCCTAGTCTCTTAGGAAGTAGTTTTGACATGTTTCAATTTACTAATCCATGAAATGATTGGTTGAAGAGCTACCTTGTATATAAGAAACTTTTAAGCCTTATATATGTCTTCTAAGAATTTTAATGAGATAGCTGCTAAGAGTAAATTTGTTTTCATTTGTTAACTCCTTTGACTTTATCACATCTCAGTTTTTAAGAGTTTTTAGTAACATTGTATTATAATTTAATTCTGCAATTCTACTGCAAAAAGAAACAGTCAAGTTAAAGTATTTTTCCAGTTCTGCCGTTATTTGTGCACTGACCAGAGGAAAAGGCATTTTTGAAGAGATCGTGAGATTATATGGGAGACAAACTTGATAGATATAAAATGATCAGAGAATGTTCTTTATCACCAGGCGTTTGGCATTTCAGAGGAAGGATCGAATTTTGTCAGTTTTTAACAGGTAGGGAAAGCTTTGTAAATGAGAGAGAATTAAGTAGGAAGGATAGAAAAATATTTGGAGAAGAGGGAGAAAGCATGAACAAAGGCAAAAAGAAAGGGATTAAGGTGCCTGATGCAGGCATGGGACATCAGGAAAGCTGTCAGAAGTAGGAATTGGGGTCGGAAGGGTCAGGCAGGGCCATGTACTGCTCTGGCTTCAGCGCCCACCTGAGAGTCTGCACCCACACAGAAGGTCGTAGGTGGGTGACGTTTGGGCCTGTACTTGTCAGTGGCTGGTGGGAAGCTGCAGGGTAGGTGGGGTGACCCAGTGATGAGAAGCACAGGCTCAGGAGTAAGATGAACTTGGGATGGAGGGCTGACTCTGCCACTTAGCCAACTTGGTGACCTTGCTGAGCCTCAGATTCTCAGCAGAATAGTGACAAGGATCCCAATCTGTACCTAATACAGTTATTGTGAAGATTAAATGGCCTAATTAGCTGAATCCCTGGTCCACAAGCCCACCTAGAATAGATTACATGTGAATGTTACAATTCTTATTACCATTATTACTCAAAAGAATTCATTTTGAACTATCACCAAGAGGAATTCTTTTCCCCCATAAATTTTGGGTATTCTTCTGTTGCACTTCAAGTAATTTTATTAGACTGTGAAGACAACATCCATGTATAGGGAATAAACTATTTTCATCTCATTTTTATAATCGAACCCTTGAAAAGCAGCAAATTAAATTAATGTTTATTGATTTATCCAAATTTCGTGAGAGTGATACTTGAGATAAATGGAACCTGGCATACAAATTAAAATTTAAATCTTGGGCTTCCCTGGTGGCGCAGCGGTTGAGAATCTGCCTGCCAATGCAGGGGACACGGGTTCGAGCCCTGGTCCGGGAAGATCCCACATGCCACGGAGCAACTGGGCCCGTGAGCCACAATTACTGAGCCTGCGCGTCTGGAGCCTGTGCTCCGCAACAAGAGAGGCCGCGATAGTGAGAGGCCCGCGCACCGCGATGAAGAATGGCCCCCGCTTGCCGCAACGGGAGGAAGCCCTCGCACAGAAACGAAGACCCAACACAGCCATAAGTAAATAAAAAAAAAAAAAAAAAATTAAAAAAAAAAATTTAAATCTTAAAAAGCCTATTTTGGGGAAATGGGTCCTATTAATGTAAACGATGAAAATGAAAGAATGAACTGACCATTCCAAAGTTTGATTACAGCATAGCCTTTGTGTTCATTGCTCTTCCCCTGATGGTTGCCTTCGTGTTAATCACCAGCATTAATATAACTGCCTGGAAGTTGAGCAGCTGTAAATAGCTCTATTCTTGTTCCCAGACAGTGCCTGTGCTTTGGGAGAGGGAAATGATCAGACTACCACTTTGTGTTTTCTGGTTGGGCTCACTGACTCCTATTTCTTATCTAAGTATCTGTTAGTAGGGTATGAAATTGAACACGGATCATTGACCTCCTAAAGGCCTGTCATTATGATGCATTAACAGTAATATATTTGATTGCAAATAATTATTTGGCTCAGGAAGAATTGGACTCAAAGTAAATGTAGCCTCAGCCATCAAATTTTCCATGCTGAACCTCAAAAACTCCCAAGTTTGTTAGAAATGTTATAACTTGGGAGAGGTTAGACGAACACTATCACTTGTGGCAAATAAACGGTTTTTAACTACTAGTTTTTCACGAAGAGCGACATTTTCTGCGCATAAGATTGAGACAAGTGTTTGGAACAGCATTTGTTCCTTGATGTGTACATTTAAAATAAAATAATAAAAATTCTTTCAAAATTAAAACATCAGATTTTAAAATTGAGATTAGCAGTTAAAAAATCGTCTTCTTGATTAAGAACATTTACTACCAGGCCTCGTTTTCCCTAAATTATTCAGTGTATTTTACAGAGATATATAACACAACAGGCTAATAAATGACTGAATGGATTGTAGGTAGATAGATCGATTGATCAATCAACTAGATGGAAAGATAGACTAAATAGAAGGATAGAATAGATAAATAGAAGGAGACTAGATAGATGATAGATGGATAGATAAAAGACAAAAAGGAAATATGGGTAGAAAAGTAAAGAGGAAACTGGGGTGACTAGCCTATAAAATATTTATGACGCAGGTGCCTATTATAATTGGTGGGGGAGGGCAACAGGCTTTGAGCATTCTTAATGCTAAAGCAAACAGGAAAACACATAAAAAGAACAAAATTATGTAAAATCTGGACTTTGCAGGCAGGAAAGGGAGGAGGTGCGTATGGTCAGCTCTTCAGATGACCATTATTTTATCGAACAAATATTTACAGAGCAACCACCAGGCTCTGTTCTAGGTGCTGGGGAGCAAACCTCAAACAGAATGGATACAACCTACTGCCACCACTATGATATTTACATTCTAGAGGGAGGGGACAGATAATAGACAAAATAAATGAATAACTGTACACCATTAAAAAGTGGTCAGTGATATGGGGGGAAATAAAACAAGAAACAGATACAACCTACTGCCACCACTATGATATTTACATTCTAGAGGGAGGGGACAGATAATAGACAAAATAAATGAATAACTGTACACCATTAGAAAGTGGTCAGTGATATGGGGGGAAATAAAACAAGAAACAAGGTTAAGGAGTGACTGGGGTCTGTCTGGTGGTTTCATTTCAAGTCGGCTTTCCAAGAAAGGCTTCACTGAAAAGGTTATTTCTGAGCAAAGTTCTGAAGAAATGACGGAGGATGCCTGTGGACGTCTGGGGGAGAGGGTTACAGGCAGCCATGGAAGCATGACTGACAGCAGTGGTCCTCAGCACGGGGTGATTTTATCCTTCAGGAACCATTCGGCAATGTCAGAGGGAGTTTGTGGTTTTCCACTTTTGGGGGAGGGGTGCTGCTCTCATGTAGTGGCGGAGGACAGGGTTGCTGCTAAGTATCCTGCAGTGCATAGGACAGCCCCCGTGACGAAGAACCATCTAGTCCAAAGTGTCAGTAGTGCCGAGGTTGAGAAACCTGGGCTACTGCAAGGGGCGTGCAGCGCAGTGAGCCTGGGGGAGCCGTGGAGGAGATGGGCTAAGAGACAGAAAGGGCGTCCAGGTGCTGGAGGGCCTTGTCAGATCGTCCCAGGACTTTCAGCTTGTCCCTGAGGGAGAAGGGGAACCCGGGGCAAGTTCCGAGCGGTGGTGATCTGACTCACAGTGTCACGGGCCACCCCCCAGCTCCTGTGCTAATAAAATTTACGAGGGGGAAAGATGAAGCTGGAGACTCTTGTAATAATTCTCTAGAGAGACCAAATCATATTCAATGACAAAACTATGAATGAGTATGTTATTTATTCAACAAAATAGCATCCAGAATATTTACATTTTGTGTCTTTCATCTTAAAACCGAGGTTTATGAGTACATTATCTTAGCCACCCATTTTTTTAAACTATGGAGGAAAAATTGCTGTCAAAATTTAGGTTTCAACAGATAATAGAATACCTCAGGGGGGGAAAAAAAAACTGCTTTCATGCATAAATTAGTCTAAGGATGCTAGTAAAGGTAGATTTGTCCTCAGCCATCCTTATAATTAATTAACTTCTTTGGTGCTGTCTAAAAAAAGGAACATTTGGGAAAAAATAAAACCAGGCACAGATGAATCCAGATACCTTTTTTAGGGGCATCTAAGGAGGATTGCTTAAAAAAAAAAAAGTCCATCAGAGAAGATAGACAAATGGAGGTTTAAAAAAAAAAAAAAAGACAAATCTAGACACAGATAAACATGAGGACCTCCACAAAAGCAGGGAAGTCCCAAGTCAAGGAAATGCCCTGGACCTTATTTGGCTTCAGTGCCTGGAATGAGGCTCAGAGCTGACATTCCTGAGGGCTTTCTCCCACCTCAGGTCCCCAGGACTCATTCGATTCAAATGGAAGATGCTTTTTTTCCCCTTACCTATAAATTAATATAATATATATTTATATTCACGTATATAAATATGTATTTTTTTAATATTTCATTAATTATAACTAGCAGTAATGATTTATAGGACGTGAAAATGTATATATATATTTATTTGCTTTTATTTTTCATTTTTTAACTTTCTATTTTATATTGGAGTATAATTGATTAACAATGTTGTGTTAATTTCAGGTGTACAGCAAAGTGATTCGATTATACATGTATGTATACATGTATGTATGTATAACTGAATCACATTGCTGTACACCTGAAACTAACATTGTTAATCAACTTATAGTCCAATATAAAATAAAAAGTTAAAAAAAAAGAAAAATAATAGCAAATAAAAAATAAATATGTATATGTATATCTTTTCAATTTAGACCAGATTGAGACTATCATATGAGGCTCCGCCTACTGACAGTATTATAAGCCACTCCCCGCCCCCTGGAGAACATGGACTGTCTCTCGGGAAATTCCACAGCCAATATCTATGTAATCTTGATTCACTGAGCAAGTAACACATTGCTGTTCCTGCTGTATGAAAAAGGCATGGTCTTATACATTTAAAGCATTTAAAGTCCTGGAACACACGTCGGTGTTCGCTTCGTGGTTACTTGCTATTGACAAAAAATGACCATTGGGAGCCCCGATTTGAAGCTGTTGAAGATACAGAAGGGTTTGCCCCTTTCTCTGAGCCCAACTCTCTTGGCTCCCCTATTCTGGATTAGTAGAAGGAGCGTGTGGTGGTGAAGAGGGGCCTCTGGAGCTTCAGCCTTGCAAATCACGGCTCTGGGAGTGGAGGACAGCCTGGTCCTTCAGGCACGGAAGCACCTCATGCCTTAAATGCTCCTCATCTGGAACGTTGAGGGGGTCCCAGTCCTGGCTCACAGGTCTTGCTGAGGATTGATTGGCTTAATACACGTCACATGGCTTTGTAGACTACCTGGCAAACAGTCAGCACTAAATAAGGGGATTTGTTGTTATTGTTATCATTGGTACCAGAGTGTAGGCAAAAGATGCCATCAAGCTTTGTAAACAACTCTCAAGGAACAGGGAGAAAAGTTGCAAGTAATTCCCTGGGAATTACTCATCATATTTAAATCAATAAAGTTTTCTTTTAGGAAATCACCATGCATTGAGTTATCTGTTTCTTCTTAATTAAATTTTCTGCGGATGTGTGTTCATATTCCCAGTTAGATCTTAAACTGTATGAGGGCTGCAAGTTCTGTTCCGTATTTCTTTCTCTCTCTAATACTCTAATTAGTGTTCCAGTGTCAAAGCATTAAGCATATGATCAGTAAATGCTTAGTTTTTGAATGTTTTCTTTAAAAACAAGTTATATCAACAGTGAAAAGCTGGAAAAAATTAAGATTTTCTATGTAAACGATATTGATAGAATATGATTTCTTGTAACTGCCATCTACTGGGTTTTTCTGAGCAGGTTTGGAAAACACCTTATTTATGCCAGATAATGGCAGGGGACATTTGTTTGAATTTGTCATTTGATATTTTTCAAATCCATATTTTCAGAAAAGAAAGGAAACTGACAGTTTGAAAAGGCAGTAGTTTGAAACATTTTAAAGGGTATGGCATTTCTATCTAGTCAGATCTCTTCCAGAAATTAATTGCAAATTCTTGTGTTCTGTCTCACTCTGAGTAGACTTTTATTAACCCGCCAGCATTCCAGAATAGTGACATACTGATGTTTCTCCATGTGGAGCAGAACCGTCCACAATGCCAGATGCCTCAGGCTTAGCAGAACGAACTCTTACATTTTCGTCTCCTACCTCCTTACTGCAGAAGAGAAAAACTTTTGTGAAATTAACTGCTTAGAAATACATCAGACTGGTTTACCAATGCAGAACCCACTCCTGTAGTTCTATTCTACTTTGAAAGACTATCTCTGAGAAATGACAATTGCAGTTTCCATTTGTAGCTGCTCTTTTATTGTTGAGATTAAAGATGGATCTCCAGGTGGTACTTACATTAGGATTTCTCTTTTTATGCATAAGCTCTAAGATAATTGAACTAGGTCCTCAAAAAGATAATAAAATGCATCAATTGATATAATTTTTGAAACAAATGGGTTGAGTGTTCTGTAATTTCTGCACTTAGTTTAAAAAAATCTTCATGGAAAAGAATTAAGTGAAGACCCTTATGACATGATCATGCAGAAAGATGGGATATTTGATATCTAGGAAAGAGACAAGCATTATTGTCCACCATGGTACTTTCCACATTATCTGATTTCAGCCACACCATCCTGTGAGTTGGGTACTCTTATACTTACTTTTGAGGATGAAAAACTAAAGCTGAGAGAGGTTAAGAAACAAAACCAGGGCATTTCCAAATTTCCAATCCTGCTTTGAGTGACTCCATCACCCGGGCTGTCAAGACAGTATAAATAATCCTTGAATAAAAGAAGGAAAACTACAGTCAACAACCCAACCACATCACGTTTATGAAAAGCCTCCTGGATTTCTAGGACTGGGGTCACTTGCAGAGGTCATTTATTTAATTTTCTAGCCATCAGGAAGTAACACCCTTATATTCTAAAGACAGGTAACATATATTATCTTCTCAAATTGCCAGGTGCCCTATCCTGAGCTTAGCATCCCTGAGTTCTTTATTCAGATATGACCTATGAAAGCAAAGATAAAAGCTTAAATTTTCTGTTTGATCAAGTACTACAGTGCATGGCTGTCAAGAAAAAAAGTAGTTCTTTTTTTCCTGGAATGTGCTCAGTATGTACAGACTGGACACTGAAGAAATAACAAATCTTGACTTTGTAACCTTGAAAACAGCCCATGAGCCCAGCTCTAGCACCATGCTTGCTAGATTCACATCATTTTTCACATCGAGTGCCAATCTGTGTGTATCAGCCTGTCTGCCTCAAGAGATTGAGAGCTTTTTGAAGACAGGGATTATATCTTTTAGTTTATTATTTCCAGTTCCTACTTCAGTTACAAGAACATGGTAGGCTGTGTGTAAATGGTGGCTCAGGGAAAGAAAGAATGAATGAATGAATTTGTTACCTCTAACTATAATTTTGTAGCATTTAATATAAATACTGAAAATGTAAACTTCAACACAGGGTGAAACTTTATTAAGTCACTTCATATTTGTTAAAATTGTTACAACACCTTAATTACCTTAGGAAGATAGGGCTAAAGATTACTTTGTATTGAGCATCTGTATATGAGCTAGAGCCAGAGTTAACTTTGTCAGTATGATTCATTTAAAACTGGAAAGAGAATGGATTTGGACATCCATCCACATTCAAGAAAATGGTTAATGCTATGCTCCAGGTGCACTTCCATCTGGTGGGAGTTTCATAATCTGCAAAATATCTCAAAAGGTATGGGTCAGAATATTATCTATAGCCCATGAGGAGGAACCAAAAGTCCTTGACTTTGCTTAATGGCTAAACAACGATTATTTTGTCTTGTTTGACTGCTTTCCATTGCTTCTGCATCTTCTCATTTCTCTGATTAATTTATTCTTTGGCTAAAGTTCTTCTACAGACAAAAGGCAGATGTGGAGGATATGGGGTAGGGGTGGTCTGTCCTAGGAAGATTGCTCTGTTACAAAAGCCTGGGGTATGATAAGTAAGGGTGGTGTGACCTACCGCATGGGAACTGTAGTTAATAATACTGTAGTATTGTATATTTGAAAGTTGCTAAGAGAATAGATCTTCAACGTTTTCATCATAAGAAAAACAATTGTGACCATGCATGGTGATAGACGTTATAACTAGTCTTATTGTGGTGATCGTTTCACCATATATACAGATATCGAATCATTATGCTGTACACCCTGAATATAATATTATATGTCAATTATATGTAAACTTTAAAAAAAAGTCTGTGGTATGAAGACACTTCTGAAATATATACATTCAACTTTTCAACATAGTGCTTTCCTTTCACTTTAATGTGTAAGTTAGAACAGTGGTTCTCAGTCGGGGGGGGTGGGTGACACCTCGTCCCTAAGGAGATCATGTGTGTGTTTGGGAAGGTTGTCTCAATGATGTGGCACTGTTGACACTTAGTAGGGAGGGTCATAAGGAAGAACTGATAGAGTTAGAAATTACCTGAACCTAGAACCTAACTGTGGACATATTTTTAATCCCAGTTTTAATGAACAGAATTTTTCAGAAATGCAACCAAAGTATAAATCTAAAGATGATTGTACTTTCTTTTGCTCTGAATTTTACAGGAGATGTTCACTGTCTCTGCTGATCTCATCATCAGTCCAGCACTGCACATGGTATTTGAGTCACTAATAACACATACTTGCAGATGCTGCGTTCATGGTGATCATACAACTAAGTGCAGGCATGCTACTATTTCATTGTAGTTGTCTAGCCTGAGCGTTTACGTTATGGGAACAGATTATTTTATTATAAATTAGTTTCCTTTTATCTCTGTTATATTACAGTTTTGTTCTTATAATGCTTTTTTAAAAAGAATGAATGTGCAGGTAAGTTAAATTATTCATGGATTCCATTTCAATACAGTAAATGAGGCCACAGAAAATGATGTTTCTCAGAGGAGGTGTTGTGAGTGATAGAATTGAGAAATCCCTGAGTTAAGTTCCATTTGGAGCCATAAACACCCAGAGTCGTTCATTTTCTTCTTCAAAATTTTATAGCCATTTTAACCGTAGGTAATTTAATCATCTCAGAACTGTCTCCTTTTTAAGTACTATGTGGTATTATTAACATATATATATACACCCTCTTCCTGCTTTGTAATTTGTTTGAGTTTCACTAAGTCCAAAAGCAATACAAGAATGGAGGTATCTTCCTGAGATGGTTCCCCTTATTCCTCATTTTCTGCTGCTTTTATTTTTACTTTTTTGCTCTTCTCTGAAAGAACACTGGAATCAGAACGAAGCTAATACCAGTGAGCAAAAGGACAAAGTTACTTCTTTTAAAAGAAAAGCTCACTTTTCACCATGGTAACCAGACTATCATATGACACACATACCACGTGACCCATGAAATATGAACCCTTTCAGAAATACATTTCTACCAGCACATAATGAGCTTTCATGTTAGTGTAGTAAGGACTGGAATAAGGTGACACTTTAGGTTGATTTGGGTCAAATGAGTCCTTTGATATCTTGTAACATTTTTCTTTCACTTTGCAAGAGGTAACACTAGCATTTCATTTCTTAAAAATGCTTAATGAAAGTAAGCTGTATGCTATGAACACAAGGCAAATGCATTCTACCAAGTCCTAGAAATGGCACATTTCCATTTCCTTTGAGTGTTAGGACTGAGAAAAATCCCTGAGATTTCATCTTCCTTCTATTTCTCAGGCTGCGTATAGGCTGTGTATTTGTAGCTGCCTATGTACTCAAGTGAAAACAAAAACAAAACTTAAAAGTCACAGCTGAGCTTAGTGTGCCCATAACCACTGCTTTTTGTTTTTGTTTGTTTGTTTGTTTTTTAATTAATTTTTATTGGAGTATGTTTGCTTTACAATGTTGTATTAGCCTCCGCTGCACAGCAAAATGAATCAGCCATACACATACAGATATCCCCTTCCTTTTGGACTTCTCTCCCATTTAGGTCACCACAGTGTATTAGGTAGAGTTCCCTGTGCCATACAGTATGTTCCCATCAGTTGTCTATTTTATACATAGTATCAGTAATGTATATGAGTCAATCCCAGTCTCCCAGTTCTTCCCACCCCATCCCTTTCCCCCTTGGTATCCATACATTTGTCCTCTACGTCTGTGTCTGTATTTCTGCTTTGCAAATAAGATCATCTATACCATTTTTCTAGATTCCACATATATGCATTATTATACCATATTTGCTTTTCTCTTTCTGACTTACTTCACTCTGTATGACACTCTCTAGGTCCATCCACATCTCTACAAATGACCCAATTTCATTCCTTTTTATGGCTGAGTAATATTCCATTGTATATATGTACCGCATCTTCTTTATCCATTCATCTGTTGATGGACATTTGTTTCCATGTCCTGGCTATTGTAAATAGTGCTGCTATGAACATTGGGGTGCATGTGTTTTTTTGAATTATGGTTTTATCTGGGTATATGCCCAGTAATGGGATTGCTGGGTCATACGGTAGTTCTCTTTTTAGTTTTTTTAGGAACCTCCATACTGTTCTCCATAGTGGCTGTATCAATTTACATTCCCACCAACAGTGTATGAAGGTTCCCTTTTCTCCACACCCTCTCCAGCATTTATCGTTTGTAGATTTTTTGATGATGGCCATTCTGACCGGTGTGAAGTGATACCCCATTGTAGTTTTGATTTGCATTTCTCTAATAATTAGTGATGTTGAGCAGCTTTTCATGTGTTTGTTGGCCATCTGTATGTCTTCTTTGGAGAAATGTCTGTTTAGGTCTTCTGCCCATTTTTGGATTGGGTTGTTTGTTTTTTTGACATTGAGCTGTATGAGCTGCTTGTATATTTTGGAGATTAATCCTTTGTCAGGTGCTTGGTTTGCAAATATTTTCTCCTATTTTTTTTAAATTATGGTAGCTAAAACCTCTGGTTTTGATTTAAATGTATGATGTTTGACAAAGGACAAATAAAGCAAAGGAAGAGGGAAACCTTTTCTAAATATGCGTCACATCTTGTGAGGGGTAAAAATGAAAATGTTTCACTCAACTTTTAAATATCCTTTTGCCCTTTTCTCTTGGAAGCACCTTTTGTTCAGTGAGCTCTTTGCAATGAACATCTTTGAAAATCTCTTCTAACCATAGTACTTCCTAAGTCTACTTTCCCAAAGCCAGGGCACTTTATATCTAGTTCATCTAGTTCTGTAGGCATTCAGAAACTTAGCAGGCCCCGGAAGGCTCTGGGTAGCTTCAGATACAGTGAATCACATAAGCACCGATTTCTATAGCCAGATACTGATCTGTTTCCTTTAGGGCATCCAATGGGATATTAGTGGTTTTGAAGCCAAAAGTTTTCTTTACAAGTATATAAATCAACCTATAATATATTGATAGCTGGAACTGAGCTGGAAATTGATGGGTATGTATAATAAGCTACTTTCAAAGCTTACTCAGAAATACAATAGATATTAAATATGTTACCTACCATGGAAGTGGAAATTATTTGTTCTAGTAATCCTAATGGCAAAACCATAGAATCCTGTCATATGTTTAGTTATCAGTGAAAAATCAGGAGTTATATTTCTATTTCTCAATCCAGTTCCTCCTCCTTCTTCTTAAATGTTTCTGTTTGCATAGATTTGGGTTCACAAGATTTTAAGGAGAGGATGCAAGGAAGATAAGATTCTTATACACAGTGGAAAAAATTCACTGAAGGGCAATCAGACCAGACTATCAATGTATTGAAGATCAGAGTCATATTTCATTCAACTTGGGATTCCTTGCAGGTAGCATGGGGCTTTAGTAGGCACTCAGTAGATACTTGGTGAAATAAAATTATTTGGGTTATTATTTTATGTAAAGATTTTCCTGTTACAGTGTTAGCCTTTTGAATTATAAGAATAGTTTCACTGAGAATAATCTTACATAAGCTTATGTAACTAAGAACTAGATAATCTCTTAAAATGAATATTTAGCTACATCAAATTATACATCCAAAACTTAAAGCATAAGAAATTTTCATTTTTGCTTTAGAGATTCACATTATTATTGAATTATGCTATGTCCATCTGCTCAAGTACTAGATATATTTAGGCTCTAGTGAGCCAAAATGAAAGATTCAATGGATTATTCATCTGCCTCATGCTCTGATACATAGAAACCTTCTGATTTGTAAATTTTACCCAAAACTCATCTTCTCTCTTTGTTTCATGTTAAGGAAATTATGAAATACATACTTGCGTTGAGAATAACTTTGTGATTTCCTTCTTCACTCTAAAGGAGAGAAAATGGAGTTAATAGTAGACTGAATACTTGTGTTGATGCTTAATTTGAGAATGACTTTTCTTTTTCTAACACTAATATTGCAAGATATATAGCGAGAGAGAGAGAGAGGGAGAAAGAGAGAGAGGGTTAGTGGTTCATTTCTAGATGCATGGTCTACCTAAAACTGTGGTAATCATTAGGGCTGTTTACAAATATTTCTTTCAAGTGATCCATGGCTATATGACTTGCATTGGCCATTGAAATATGAACACTGAAGTGGGTGTCACTTCTGGACAGACAGAGATTCAGTGTGCATTTTGCACGTTTCCTCCTTTATCCTGTCTTGGTGAATATGGAAGTGTGTATTGAGATGGGTCTTGCATCATTCAGGGTCTCTCAGTGACTCTGTTGAGTAGAACACCCACAAGGTCCACGCTAATCCTATGTGATGAGAATGACTTTTGTGTATTCAGCATCCGAGATTTTGGTGTTTTTGTTTTGCTTATAACAGCATAACCTAGCATA
This sequence comes from Balaenoptera acutorostrata, assembly GCF_949987535.1. Classification (NCBI taxonomy): domain Eukaryota; kingdom Metazoa; phylum Chordata; class Mammalia; order Artiodactyla; family Balaenopteridae; genus Balaenoptera; species Balaenoptera acutorostrata. Next base: position 65,652,195 of record NC_080080.1, on the reverse strand, counting down.
ACCTAACATACTAAGGCTAAAATACCCATCCAGGTTATTTTTGTTTTGCACCCCTGAAAGAAAGTGCAAGTATCTGGTATGAGCATTTGTAAGAGAATCTGAGAGAATAAAAATAAAGGTTTTTAAAATTTGAGCTACTTTGAAATGTATAGATTTTTATTTTAGGCTTCTTTTGTAAAGTCAGAAGAGAAGACAACATGTAAAAAGTTTTCTTTGATTACATTGAGTATTTACCATGCTTGATAGTTGGTGGTTATAATTTAAATTAGAAAATAACAACTACTGTATTTAGAATTCATGGTTGTTTGTAGACATCTTCGTAAAGTTTGTATAGTATTTATACTCAGAAAGATATGCTGAGCCCTAAATATCTGTGTAGAGAGAAGTACTTTGACATATGGAAAGAGTTTCATTAAATTCTTTAATTGTGTTCTCAGTGTAAGCTGGTTTTGGTTTGGGGGAGTATTAGATCTGCTTCTTGGCTAAGGAAAAGGCCAAAGAAAGTGGCTCTGGGCTCTTTAGTGACTAAAGGGAAAGATGTTAAAAATTCAATTCAGTGGGAGAAAAGATAGGTAAAGAATGTGTCACTTCTGAGGTGGGTATTGGGAAAACCAGGGTAACTCCTTTCCTCTTTTATTTTTGTTTGAATTCCTGGGCAACTCCAGGGAAAGAGTTGAGAACAGATGTGAGGTTGGGATTATACTGTGACAACTTTCTCATCTCAGTGGTGTGAGATGTGGAACCATGGGGGTTAGGGATCACTTAAGGGTCTCAGTGAATTTCCAGTGATCCCTTCCTGATCTGGAGCCATACTCTGTTGGCATGGTTGAATTGATTATGTGGCGATCAATTGTGAAGACCATTATTAGGGCATCTAAAATGATTGAATCCGCTGGGGTATGGTTAATTTCATAAATATTGAATGAGCCATAGTCTGCCAAATGGCTTTGCTCTGTTTATTGGACTCACAGGAAGCAAATGGGAACTTCTTCTTTTTTATTTTATTTTATTTTTTTCAGATTGAAGGGAAAAGAAAACCTCTATGTTAATCACTAGGTCTCAGTGAAGGTTGTTTTACTTATCTCTATTCAACAGTAATTAATTGAACAAGATATTATACTAGATACTGTAGGGGATAGAAAGATGAATAAAATTAGCCTCAATTTCAAGGAATTTAGAATCTAGCAGGAAATTATAATCTAGTTATATGCCTCATCTTGATATTGCTTATGACTCAGCTCCATTGATATTTATGAGAGCCTTCAAAGAATTTGGAAGTGGAAGTAAGAAGATAAAACAGGTTCCTTATTATTAAAAATTTAAGATGTTTTCAATTTGAAAAAAGGTTCATAATCTAACTGTACCACAAGAAGCAAAGCAATTTAGTCCCCCCTTATCCCTGCTACCCAACATCATTCAAATGTGTGTCCACCACGTTCTCGGGTTCAGATCACCAAATATAATCCGGCAGAAAATATTTTAAACTGCTCTGGCCTGTGATGAATAGCCTTGGAGATATAGCTGGAGATATCCAAAGTCACATCTTGGGGAGATTCTAATGGTTATGGAAATAAGGAAGTAGAGTATTTGATTTTGGTGGCTGTAGCCTAGACTTTTCTTTTGGTAATGATCAAAATTTCTAGACAAATGTGTCAGTCGAAAAGCTATACACATTGCAGAGAGCTAGATGCTCTCAATATGGTGGTACTTTTCTTTACCTGGGGACTCAGCAAGGAAGCACAGGTAGTAGACTTTACCTGGGGACTCAGCTAAGGAAACACAGGTAGTAACAGAGTCCAGAAAACCTCCTTCCCTGCCCTGCAGATTACTTACGAAAGTTCACTCAGCCAATTTACTTACTCTTTTTAAAAAAAATTTAAAAAGTTAAAGCATTTGGAGAAATAGTTATGAATATGATAGCAGACTAGAAGCAGCAAGTGAGGTTAGAAAATTTTCCTCAGTTACTCACAGTAGTCAGAATTGATGGTTGACAAAAACCTGGGCAACAGAGGAGAAAAATTGTGAAAAACTGATACAAGGACCACAGACTCAGCAACCTGGGACCATTTAGTGGAGGGGAGTCGTTCATAGTTCAGCAGCCCCTGAGGGTGCTGCCATTTTACAGACAGTGATGCAGTCATCCTCTCTCTGTCCCGGGTGAAAACATCAACCTCTTCCCATTAACGTCAGCTCTGCACCCCCTCACAGAGCCCTTCGTGTGCTGTCCCTGGCCTGCCCTGCCCACCATCATTTCCACCCACTCTGCTCCAGCCCTTGAACTTTTTCACATGATCGTCCTCAAATGGATCATTATCTCTGGGTCTTCTGGTTTCTTCTTCCTGAAATCCTTCTTGCGACTTTCTACTCGTGCTTTAATTCTCAAGTCGCTGATCCTCTTAGAGTGAGTTAAGTGACCCTGCCATGTTGGGTTCCCATCACATCCTGTATTTCCTGTATCTCACTCTACATTCGAAGGTAATGGTTAGTTTAATGGTCTTGAGCAGGGCTTGCCCAACTATGGCGCATGGACCAAATTCAGCTCCTGCCTATTTCTGTAAACAAAATGTTATTGGAACTGAGCCATGCTTATTTCTATGGCTCCTTTCACACTCTAATGGCACAACTGAGTAGTGGAGACAGATACTTTTATGTCCCACAAAAGAAAAAAAATTTACTATCTGGGCTTTTATAAAAAAAAGTTTGCTGACTCAGTCTCAAGAACAAGCAACGTGTCTGCCTTCTTCACCACTGAATCTCTAATATTTGGCACATTGTTTGCACAAAGTAGACGTTCCTAACATTTTGAAGGAATGAGTTGAACATAAATGCGAGGAAAGTGGCCAAGGAAAAATGCAGATAACTATTCGACAAGTATGCTCCTGTAATCCTCAGAGCAACCCTGATAAGTAGGGGTTATTATACCCAATTTGCAATTGAGACACTGAAGTTAAGGGTGTATAAATGATTTCTGTAAATGATACAAAGCAAGTAAAAATGGATTACCTGGAGACTGACTCAGACTTCCCTTGCAGTGAGGTGCTCTGTCTTCATACGCAAGGACTATCTCGTACACCGTGGTGGTTAAGAGCAGGGTCTGGCACTAGAGTGCCCAATTTCAATCCAGGCTCCACCATTTAAAACTTCCATGACCAGAAGTCACTGAATTGCTCTGGGCCTAATTTTCCACAGCTGTAACAAGTTCTTTAACCTCCCTGGCCTTTGTCTCTGCAGCTAATAAATGAGTTGATTTCAGCATCTCATTTGAATGCTGCAAAGTTTAAATGAGATATGATGCGTAAGTTGCTTTGAGGTGCTTGGCACATAGGAAGCGTTCAAGACATGTTAATCTTTGTTATTACAGAAAAGTGCCTCAAAATCATTGCTAATAGGTCAGAATTTTCAAGAAATTCCATTCTATTTGTAACTTACGTTTACCTAATTTCAAAGAGGATTTCCAGTGGTATTTTGCCTTGTGTTCTGTACATTCTACAAAAGTAAGAAAGTGGTTTGTGATATAGCTTATTATATCCTATTTTCTGTGTTGAGCTAAAGAAATCATCTGCTGTTGCCATTGGCATTAACTGTGCCTACTTTTTGGAATTTTCCAAATATCATATGCATGGTAGCAAAATGTGATGCCTGGATCAGAGTGTGGTTTACCGCGTAAGGGTTTTCTGCCGATGTTATTGCCTGTGCTACTGGCCCCAGCATTGCAGGAGCACTGCGACGCAGCCAACTTGTTCCCATTTTCACATTGCCTGAAGCTGGCATGTTTTCTTTTTACAAATGACAAGATCAAGCTACTACATAAAAAACACGGAAGTCTAGAATCTATTTACAGTTTTGGGGTTGTTCGGTTGGTTTGGTTTTTGGTTTTTGGTTTTAGCTAAAGCATCAGCGTGTTATCAGGGCACAATAAGAAAGTTTCATAAACATTTTTTAAAGACAAAAATCTAATACTCAATGAAAATATCCTTGCCCATGCAATATAGAAATTGGCTTTGTAGTCTTCAGATCTATCCCAGCTTCTTGAAAGTTAAGCCTTATAGAGAGTTAGACTGTTTTCTTCATCAGATCATTGTTAGAAAAACTTTATTGGACAGATCAGCTTTAATGATATGGTTAAGATTGTTCTGGCCTCATGTGATGAGAATATTAAGGTCATGAAACCAGGGTTCTAGAATTCACCCCTAACTTTGCCAGCCAGTAGGCCCCAACTCATAAATACTGAAAAAGAAATAAAGATAATATGTTCTAGTTACAACAAATCCTGTGTTTTGGTCTTAATATTGTATTAGTACCTGTAAAGAAAGAGTATCAGCATATTCGTTAATTTTCCTTTATAGGCTTCAGTTGACAATTAAGAGCATTTCATTAAACATTCTCTTAATCGTAATTTTATCTCTCAGTAGGAGTTGATATACTTGAATTTCACCATTTGTGTCAATTACATTGGCCTTATATTTGCCAGCAATGGATTCTCTTTAATCAGCATTTTTTTTCACGAAATGATCCTAAAGGTAAAACTTGGATAGTTAAGTTGTTAACATACATTCTAGTGGACAGTATGAAAAATACGATTATTAGACCTCTATCGATTAGCAAAAGGGAAGAACTGTGAGTCATGTGGGTTTGAAAAAGGAGGCAGAATTAGAGGCGTGGACCTTTCAACAAACAGTAATGTAGGAAGCGCTGGTTATAAACATTCTTAGCTTCTTTTTAGATATCTAGATGACAAATTAAGCTTCTCTAGGTTGAAAATCTAACCACTTATGTGTGGAGTTGAAGATTCAACCCTTCACTGACTGCTGGATAGTGATTTGACTCATTATAACTTGACTGATGACTTAACTTCCACTGATAAGTGCTTAAGGGCAAATACTCAGGCATGCTACCGAATACTGGAAATATGACTGTTATCCTGGCAAAGCAAATCTTAACTCCTGAAATAGATGCTGTTGTAGTTTCTTGACCTGGACGGCTTCAAATGCCAGGTCAGCACAGAACGGGCTAACACAAAAACAATTTGTTGAGAATATCAGCAAAGCAACCCTAAATGATGTTGGCAGGCAACTAATGAGGACAAGAAGTCATGAACTGAAGGTCTGCAGACGTGCACAAATTTGTGGATGTATTTTAACTTGCTTAGGTCCTCAGAATTGCAGCTCAAGTTTGGTCAACAATCCAGTAGATGAAGGCTTGTACTTTTCCAGACATGCTCTATTTTTGTTCACTCTGTGTGTGTGGGCAGAAGCCCTGGAAAAGCTTTTTTATCATTCCTGAAATGCAAAATGTTCTATTTAGCTTAGAAGCTCTATTCTTTGTACTAATAACTGATATTAGGCAGCTCCAGCCATTTTAAAAAATGACTTAAGAGAAAATGAACCTTGGCATTTAAGTCTCGGTAACTGAGTGGTCTGTCGTGATTGTACCCAACTAAATTTGGGGAAGTGGCCTCAATTTTGTTTTCATTCCTTTCCTTCCTTTGAGTTGCATAACAGAATAAGTAGAATTTTTTCCACTGGTATCCACTGCTGAATTACTACTAGAGTATTTGCTGCTCTACTGAATTTTAATCAAAGGATGAATGTACATTTCAAATTATTTCAATTTCTGTCACCCTTCTCAATATTTGTTCACTTAGCTTTACATAACATCTGTGTGAGAGATTACATGAATCATGCCATCTCATTCCATGGGTGGGTTCCAGTTATCTTTGCCAGACTATCCTAAAGAGCAGTGGCTTCACAAACAACCATTTTACTCTGACTCACAACTTCATGGTTTGGTAATGCAGGCAGGGCATGGCTTGGCAGTTCTTCATCATTGTCAGGCGACATCAGCTGAGGTCAACTGGTAGAATCCAGCTGGCAGCTGACTGGTCTTTGCTCACAAGCCTGGCACCTTCTTGGGAACAGCTGGAAGGCTGGGCTCATACAGGCTCCCTTCCTTTTTTCCATGTAGTCTTGTGGGGTCTTTCCACATCAGCTCTCCAGTAGGATTGTCAGACTTCTTATATGCAATTCCAGTTTCCCAGAGTGAGCCTTCCAAGAAGCCCAGGTAGGAGCTACAAAGCTTCTAATGACTTAGCCCCAGAACATCATGGAGCCCACCCCAAAATCAAGGAAAGGTGGCATGAACATTGCCTTTCTCTAGATGGAAGGAGTATCATAGAATTCATGGGCATCTTTAATCCACCGTAGATGGGTTAGTCAATTTCTATTCCTCTGTGATTAAGCACACCAAACAAAGCCAGCCTGCTACTCATCGACCATCAGGCCATATCGCCTATAAACCTGATGTATGTTCCATCCTTCTCTTACTCCCTTCGGCCAATCAAATTATCTTCTTGAGTGTTACCTCTGGAATTTAGCCTCTGGGCATCTCTTGCATAGTCTCCTAACTAGTATCCCCAAATGATTGTACCAAAGCACGTGTGTTACGTGTCGCTTCTCATTAATGCCTCCAAGTAGCCTGTAAGGCGCAATCCAAATGCCTTAGCCTGACACACAAGGTCCTCCATTATTTGTTCTCATTCTTCTTTTTAACCATAGCATCTGCCCTTCCCTTCCCAACTCTACCCCACCCCTGCACTGCTCACCGTGTCCCAGTGTGCTCTGGCCATGCTGTTTCCCAAACACAACATGCCCCTGCTTGACCATGTACCTTATTTAGCAGTTCTCTCCTCCTTGAATATTACGCATTACCTCCATACCCCCCTGCTGAAAGTGGACGGCCTATTCATCTTTCAAGGTTCTGTTCAAATGTCACCTGCCCTGCACTCCCGTAACATGGTACTTGTGTCACCAATGCAGGAGTGGATCATGCTTTTGCTGATGGTCATTTCTTGTGAGTTGGAGAAGTGCCAGAGCACCATGGTTACAAGCATAGACTCCGAGCCAGAGGGACTCCCAGTTTCACAACTTATTAGCTGTACTAGGCTGAGCAGTGTCCTCTCAAAATCCACATCCTTTTAGAACCTCAGAATGCGACCTTGTTTAGACATAGGGTCATTGGAGATGTAATTAGTTGAGTTCATACTGGGGTAAGGTGGACCCTTCATCCAATATGACTGGTGTCCTTATAAGAAGAGGAGACACAGAGATAGACATGCAAGGGAAGACAAGATGAAGAGACATAGGGAGAGCCCCACGTGACCACAGAGGCCAAGATTGGAGTAATGTTTCTACAAGACAAGGAACACCAAGGATTGTAGCGGCACCAGAAGCTAGGAGAAAGACATAGATTTTCCCCTAGAACTCGGTCCCACTGACACCTTGATTTCAGACTTAACAGCCTCCAACTGGGGGAGAATAAGTATTTGTTGTTTTAAGCCACCTGGTTTGCGATACTTTGTTACAGCCGCCCTAGGATATGACCTTGAGCAAGTTATGTATCCTCTCTGTGTACCTCAGCTTTCTCATCTTTAAAATGGTCTTAATAATGAATTTTAGTAGAGTTTTTGTGTGAATTAAATGAGTCAAGAGGTAATAACTGCTTAAGACACCACCTGCATACAGTAAGTGCTTCATTCTCCAATTTATTTTTAATGTGTTTGTGTGTATCTGCCACTAGGATGGAGAGCACGTTCTATTTGGTTTTCATACCTTATTTTGAGAAGAAATGTGACATGGCAGAAAGAGTCAATGCCGAGAAACACAAAAACCCTGAATTCAACTTAAGGATGTGGTGTTTAAGAGCCAACATGCGATTTTGAGCCTCAGTCTCCTCATCTGTAAAATGAGACAAATGGTACCGATTTTGCTGGTACCATTTTTGTTTGGTACGATTTTTGTTGTGGGAATAAGAATTACTATATATCTTACATATAATAGGTCCTCAGATAACGAGAGACCTATATACTTTCCCCAAAATCACCCAGCAAAGAACCATGAGCATTTTAATTGCTTAGAAATGCCTTTCAATTGGATGTATTAATTAATCCCTCAGTACCTGTTTAAGTGAATATTTTTGGCAATTAATTCTGTATTTTTCCCCAGAGTATTGTTTTTTAAATAGTAATTTGGTTAAACTACTCTTTTTAAAAATTTTATTTATTTTATTTATTTATTTTTGGCTGCGTTGGGTCTTCGTTGCTGCATGCAGGCTTTCTCTAGTTGCGGCGAGCGGGGGCTACTCTGTTGCGGTGCGTGGGCTCCTCATTGCGGTGGCTTCTCTTGTTGTGGAGCACAGGCTCTAGGCATGTGGGCTTCAGTAGTTGCAGCACGCGGGCTCAGTAGTTGTGGCTCATGGGCTTTAGAGCGCAGGCTCAGTAGTTGTGGCGCACGGGCTTAGTTGCTCCGCGGCATGTGGGATCTTCCCGAACAAGGGGCTGAACCCGTGTCCCCTGCATTGGCAGGTGGATTCTTAACCACTGTGCTGCCAGGGAAGTCCCTATTTTTGTGGTTTTGAATTTTATGTCCTTTCACTTAAACAAAGGTCATCCCCAACAGAGATTAGAATGCTGAGAAAAGCACATGATTTTTAAAAAATGTATCTTTCATGATTTTATGAACTAGCCATCAGTCACACCTTTTCCTGTGTTCTGTGAAGGAGGAGAAAATGGTTTTAACATTCTTGACAAGCTTTCTGTGATGGCATCTTGATGCCAAGTTGGTTTTCTCTTGTTCTCATGACTTTATCAGCAGTCTTGCTTAGAATATTTTATTTGGTTCCTGTTGTGCTGTCACTTTTGAGACAGCCAATCGGCCTAAGTGAGGTTCACCATGGTGTGTGCCACTCAAATTTGCAATAAGAAAGTATTCGCAGCACAAGGCTGGCAGATGAAGTTCATAGAAGGAGCCTGTAAAAAGTCACCTGGGCGAAATGTCAGAAAGAAACGCAACGCCCCATCGCATGGCCACCGTGCTCGTTAGCAAGCCTGACACAGCACAGCTGGGACGTGGCGGTAACAGCAGTGCCCACAGGGTCATCTCCCTCCTAGGCAGCTGGCTGGTGTCTCAGCTACACTGGGGCTCCTCACAAGACATCGTTAGGGCTTTTGTGGCGGTGGCAGCTTTTGGTTTTGTTCTTTGGGCCCATTTGTGTCACTACTACAAATCTGAAACATGAAGACTCTTAACTATGGGGAAAAGCATCACATGGCCTTAAAGAATTTTCTTAGGAGAAGAAGGGAACAATTATTTCAAGCAAGCCATGTGGTCCTATTAGAACAGCTTTCTAAGTTATTACTGAGGAAAGAAATGTCTTTCACCAGTTAGATGTTATATACATATGTTAAGAGAGATGTATTAAGTGGAGTTATTTTTTAATTCTTTGGAAACTGCTTCAAAAAGATTGTGGGAAAGCCTTTTATGTCACACAAACTAATTTACTTGCAGACCAATTTCATTGGGAAAAAAATGCTCCAAGTGAATCTTTTTTCCAGTTTTGATTTGTCTCTGTCAAGATGTGTGTCTCAATAAAGTTGCTAATGATGGCAGGTGAGCATAAAATTATAGGTAAAGTGGTAATTAAATGGAATTTATTTTTATAGGAATATAAAAATCATAAGGTTTTTTTTTCTTTAATTTTTTTTTTTATTTATTATTTACTTTTGGCTGTGTTGGGTCTTCGTTTCTGTGCGAGGGCCTTCTCCAGCTGTGGCAAGTGGGGGCCGCTCTTCATCGCGGTGCGCGGGCCTCTCACCATCGCAGCCCCTCCCGTTGCGGAGCACAGACTCCAGACACGCAGGCTCAGCAGTTGTGGCTCATGGGCCCAGTTGCTCCGCGGCATGTGGGATCCTCCCAGACCAGGGCTCGAACCCGTATCCCCTGCATTGCAGGCAGACTCTCAACCACTGTGCCACCAGGGAAGCCCCAAAAATCATAAGTTTTAAGACTAGCTTTTCCATAGAAACTACAAAGATGTCATATCCCTGGTATTTCCAAATAACAAGAGGAACACTAACGTAATAACTGAAAAAAAGACAAACAGCTTGAAGAAAATTTACGAATGAATCAAGTAGTACCAAAGAAATATAAATTGAAATAATCTACTTTTCAAATTGTACAATTGCAAAGATCTTTTTAAAAGAAGAGGATTCAGTGCTGGTGGGTATGCAGCAAGACGGGCCCCCTGGAATGGGTTAAAATTGTTATAATTTTCTGGAAAACGATTGGTCAGAATGTTCATATCCATTGACCCTGTAGTTTTATTTCTAGAAATTGGTCCTAAGGAATAATAAGAAATTCACTCAGTATTAAGTATAAATACTTCTTTCACAGAATTATAAATTGGAAAAAACTAAAAATAATTATAGAGGAATTACTAGATAGTAGTGGCAAATCCATGGATTCTTATGTACTGTTGATGAATATTTAGTGATAACGCAAACATGCTTATAATCCAAGTAAAAGAAACTGCAGAATTGTAGATGAAATACTATACCATAGCATAAAATTTATAATATTTTAAAAGATAGGAAAATGCATCAGAATGTTATGGTTACTTGTGGATGGCGGGATAATGGCAATTTATTATTTCATTATTAATATTTATCATACTACTCACTAATTATTATTTTACAATAAAAAAACATGTGAACATTAACATTAATTTTTTAGCCTGGAGGCATCTAGAGAGAGGTCCTCAGCTCCATGGCCCCTGTGGGTTTGGCCCTTTATGAGGCTGTGGGTTGGTCAGTTGGCATGAAGGTCTGATAAGCCATGGAGGAGAGGTCATGAATAGACCATCAGGGATGCTCCCCATGAAGAAGAGAGGCCAACAAATAGAAGCGAATATCCACCACATAACTGCTGCAACCTCAGGTGATGAAATAACTCTCCCTAAGGTGGAGCAAAAGTTGAGGTGGAAAAGTGTATCTGAGATGACAGTGCCAGAGGCACATGAGAAGCAGAAGGAAGGAAAGTGGGCTTCATAAAAGTAGAAAGGACTGTCCTTCTCAAGAATGTTGCAAGGCACTCCAAGGGCCCCTTGTTTCCAAATGCAGCGATCTGGGGAGAGAGATGGAGGGCTGGAATCTGCCTGATGTATTTATTGGAGACTGAGCTAGAGAATTTAATTGTGTTGCTGTTACAGTGACTTGTTCTTCATTACTGCATTCCCAGACTGGTGTGTCCTGGCAAAAATATTGAAATGTAAGAATGATGAGGATAAAACACTTAAAGTCTCTGTGTCTAACAGTAATATAATATGATTATATATGATTAATATGAGCAATAAAGTATGATTTTTGTGATTTATATTTTACAGTATATTTAGAAAATGATCAATTTTTAAAAATCCTTAGAGATAGCTATAGAAAATTCAACTTCCTTCTGAAGGCTGTCACTTCCACATTGGATAACTGGTCTTAGGAAAAGAAGACCTAAGATGCACTTAGGTCTTAGGAGAAGATACATAGATGCTCTTCCTGTAGGAATGAAAAAAACAAGCTTGAATAATAACAGAAAATACTATAAATAAAATTTAATTTGTCCATTATATTTTGAAGATCACATATTTATTTATAAAATTAAAATTATGATTATGAAAGAAAAGTGACATTTAGACTGGGTCAGTAAATGAAAAGGCAGGAATTTATCCATTCATTTATTCCTTCATTCATCAATATTATATAAGCATTTATTGAGCATCTACTGTGTGTCAGGCATTGTTCAAAGAGCTAGTGTTTTGGTATAAACCTAGCAGACAAGCTCCTACTCTAATGGAGCTTATGTTCTCATGGGGCTGAGAGACATAAACCTGAAAGTATTTTCAGATAGTGATGAGCTACTCGGGGATTTTAGAGGAGAATGATGTGATAGAGACTTCTGGGCAGCTACTCTAGGTCATGTAGTCGAAGCAAGCCCCTGGGAGAAGGAGCCTGCCATGTGCATATTTGCAGCAGGATGGGGTGGCCATTGGTGGTAGAGATAGGGGTGCCTGGGATGGAGAGGTAAGAGTGATCAGAGAGGTGGGAAGAGGCCCGGTAACACAGAGCAGTCAGCCAAGGACTTGGCTGGACTTGGTTTTGACTGCAGTGGGCAGACATTAGACAGTGTTAAAGTGGGGATGTGATGAGATCTGATTCGTATTTTTAATAAATCACCCTGGCTGCTGGTGGAAAGTGGACTTTAGGAATGCACGAGGAGAAGAAGGGAGGATATTGGGAGGCTATGGAATAGGTAAGTGAGCGGTGCTCATGCCTTGGATGAGGGTAGTGGAGCTGGAGACAGAGAAATAGAGGATGTAAGTTAGAGATGCCTGTCGGTGTCAACAGAAGGAAGGGAGCCCAGGAAATACCCCGAGGGCACTACTAACACTGAGAGGTTGAGTGGACGAGAGAAGACAGCAAAGGAGACTAATAGAAAATGACAATTTGAGTGTTGTCTCTCAGAAGATGAGAGAGAAGAGTGTTTCAAAAAGGAAAGGATGAGACATAAGTCCAGGGGCCAAAGGTAAGATGCCACTGTGCAGATAAATTAGCTCAAAGCCAGGAGCCTGCTCTGAGCTTCACAACCTGGCCCATCTAACTTCCAGTCATCATATAGATGCCAGCCATCTAAAGATTGTCAGAGGATGGCTATAAGGAGGAGGAGCAAGGTGTACAAACAAGTGATTTTCCTTAACATTCATAATTTGGTAAAATTATATATAACAAGTAATTTTCTGTAATGGAGGTATAACTTTTAGCAAGAGAAACACGGTGGGAAGGAGGTGAATTGTTTCAAGGAGTATTAGAATGAAAAGAAATCGCAGAGGTTATGGTCCAAAACCCCTTTCATTTTACAGATGAGGAAACTTGAGTCCCAGAGCGTTTAAGAGAACTTGTTTAAGGTCACATGGCTAGTTGGTGGAAGAGCCAAAGCTATAACCTGGGTCCATGTTTCTTAGGCCAAATAGGTCCTACACACACACGCACACACACACTCTCTCTCTCTCTCTCTCTTTCTCTCTCTGTCTCCTGTCTCTCTGTCTCTCTCTTTCTCTCTCCCTCTCTCTCTCTCTCTCTCTCTCTCTCCCTCTCACATATGCTCACAAGTGCATACACGTATGATCACGTGGTATTAGGTGATAATTATTTGCTTTTAAAGGTGATTTAAAAGAGTAATGCCAAAAAATAAGAAGCTCTCCGGTAGCATTTTTAAAAGTTTATTTGATTTATAAAATTTCAGTTAACACTTTTCCAAGAAGTTTCTTTATAAACTGTGTTATGTTTTGCCCTCTAAAAAAGCCTTAATTCCTTCTGATTCAAAAATGTAGCATAGGAGTTTGGGATTAACATATACATACTACTGTATATAAAATGGTTAACCAACAAGGACCTACTGTATAGCACAGGGAGCTATACTCAATATTTTGTAATAACCTATAAGGGAAAAGAATCTGAAAAAGAATATATATTTGTATACATATATATATACACACACACATACATATACATATAACTGAATCACTTTGCTTTACAAAGTGAAACTAACACAACATTGTAAATCAACTATACTTCAATTAAAAAAAATGCTAGCATGATAGATCTCGTCATGAGGGTTTGTAATCTTATTCTTTTTTCCCATTAGGTACAAGACTTTCCCTACAATAAATATTATTAGTATTTTCTTCTGCCTTTTTATTTGTGCTTGAACATAAACTAGAGTAGACACAGATAAAATCGGATTTGTAATGTACTACAAAATCTGGTATCAGGCAAAAAGAGCAAGAAACAAATATTTAATATTTTATGCTGCAATGCCTATTAGGCTCAGTTTAGTATAATTTTATTTGCAGTTCTTGGAAAATCGGTAAAATATTTTAGACCATTGAGCATTATGCACAAGTGAGCATTTTCCTCCATCATTTTTCATTACAGTCTGCAATGGAATGAAGCATTATCATCTAGACATCTTCAGTGTTGTCACATTGCATTCAGGGTACCATTCACTTAGAACTCTGTTATCCAGGGGCTGCAACTTATATGGAGTATATCCACAAGATACGGCCCTGGATATCTTCTTCTTCCTTATGTAAAGGAGCCTGAAAACCTAAAATAGTTTTTTCTTGCCCCTGTTAAAGTACAATAAATTAATAATACCTGAAAAGAATTTGGTGACCTTTCTAACCATAGTGTAATCATAAGACAACAGGGAAAAATCTACACATCAATGAACTGGAAAAGATCAGAGCAGGGAATTGTTGGAGGGAAGAGAAAAGCTGATGACTCTTAAAGCACTTAAAATCACATCTCTTGAAAAGTAGATGCTGTACTGAAATATAATCTCCTCAGCTTCAAGTCTTTATAACAGCCCAGTCTTCCTACATAAATCAGTGGGATCTCGTCTTCCAACTGATATGCTGACAAACTGGACTCCAAACCAGGAACAAAGTTTGAAACAAAATCTAGACTTTCACCAGTTTAATTTATGATGCTATGAAAATTTATTTCATATTTTTTTCTTATTTGTGTTTACCAAGCATTATTTTTAAAAGCCTAGAAATGCAATTGATTTGTCTCTTACTGAAATTTTCAAAACAAATCATGCCTAGCAAAAGAATAGAGATGTGATCTCTTATTGCATATTCAGTAATAATAACACTAATAATAACCAGAAACTATACAGCACTTCCTATATGCAAGGCACCATTCTAAACACTTTACAAGTATGTTAACTCATTAATCCTCACAACCAACCATATGATGAAAAGTCTATTATTAGCTCATTTTAAAATGAGGATGAGGAATGACTGGCATTTATACTTATGAAGGCAGTTGCCATGTGGCTGACAGGGCCTTGGAGCTCCAGCCAGGTGTCAGGTCTGTGCCTCTGAGGTGGGAGAGCCGAGTTCAGGACACTGGTCCACCAGAGACCTCCTGGTGCCACATAATATCAAACAGTGAAAGCTCTCCCAGAGATCTCCATCTCAGTGATAAGACCCAGCTCCACTCAACGACCAGCGAGCTACAGTGCTGGACACCCTATGCCAAACAACTAGCAAGACAGGAACACAACCCCACCCATTAGCAGAGAGGCTGCCTAAAATCATAGTAAGGTCACAGACACCCCAAAACACACCACCAGACATGGTCCTGCCCACCAGAAAGACAAGATCCAGCCTCATCCACCAGAACACAGGCGCTAGTCCCCTCCACCAGGAAGCCTACACAACGCTCTGAACCAACCTTAGCCACTTGGGGCAGACACCAGAAACAACGGGAACTACGAACCTGCAGCCTGCGAAAAGGAGACCCCAAACACAGTAAGTTAAGCAAAATGAGAAGACAGAGAAACACACAGCAGATGAAGGAGCAAGGTAAAAACCCACCACACCAAACAAATGAAGAGGAAATAGGCAATCTACCTGAAAAAGAATTCAGAGTAATGATAGTAAAGATGATCCAAAATCCTGGAAATAGAATGGAGAAAATATAAGAAACGTTTAACAAGGACCTAGAAGAACTAAAGAGAAAACAAAAAATGATGAACAACACAATACATGAAATTTAAAATTCTCTAGAAGGAATCAATAGCAGAATAACTGAGGCAGAAGAAGGGATAAGTGACCTGGAAGATAAAATAGTGGAAATAACTACTGCAGAGCAGAATAAAGAAAAAAGAATGAAAAGAATTGAGGACAGTCTCAGAGACCTCTGGAACAACATTAAATGCACTAACATTTGAATTATAGGGGTCCCAGAAGAAGAAGAGAAAAAGAAAGGGACTGAGAAAATACTTGAAGAGATTACAGTTGAAAACTTCCCTAATATGGGAAAGGAAATAGTTAATCAAGTCCAGGAAGCACAGAGAGTCCCATACAGGATAAATCCAAGGAGAAACACGGCAAGACACATATTAGTCAAACTATCAAAAAATAAACACAAAGAAAAAATATTAAAAGCAGAAAGGGAAGGGCTTCCCTGGTGGCGCAGTGGTTGAGAATCTGCCTGCCAATGCAGGGGACACGGGTTCGAGCCCTGGTCTGGGAAGATCCCACATGCCGCGGAGCAACTAGGCCCGTGAGCCACAATTACTGAGCCTGCGCGTCTGGAGCTTGTGCTCCGCAGCAAGAGAGGCCGCGATAGTGAGAGGCCCGCGCACCGCGATGAAGAGTGGCCCTGCTTGCCGCAACTGGAGAAAGCCCTCGCACAGAAACAAAGACCCAACACAGCCATAAATAAATAAATAAATAAATAAATTAAAAAAAAAAAAAAAAAAAAGCAGAAAGGGAAAAACAACAAATAACATACAAGGGAATCCCCATAAGGTTAACAGTTGATCTTTCAGCAGAAATTCTGCAAGCCAGAAGGGAGTGGCAGGACATATTTAAAGTGATGAAAGGGAAAAACCTACAACCAAGATTATTCTACCCAGCAAGGATCTCATTCAGATTTGTCAGAGAAATTAAAAGCTTTACAGACAAGCAAAAGCTAAGAGAATTCAGCACCACCAAACCAGCTTTACAACAAATGCTAAAGGAACTTCTCTAGGCAGGAAACACAAGAGAAGGAAAAGACCTACAAAAATAAACCCAAAACAATTAAGAAAATGGTAATAGGAACATACAGGGTGATAATTACCTTAAATGTAAATGGATTAAATGCTCCGACCAAAAGACATAGACTGGCTGAATGGATACAAAAACAAGACCCATATATATGCTGTCTACAAGAGACCCACTTCAGACCTAGGGACACATACAGACTGAAAGTGAGGGGATGGAAAAAGACATTCCATGCAAATGGAAATCAAAAGAAAGCTGGAGTAGCAATTCTCATATCAGACAAAACAGACTTTAAAACAAAGACTATTACAATAGACAAAGAAGGACACTACATAATGATCAAGGGATCCATCCAAGAAGAAGATATAACAGTTGTAAATATTTATGCACCCAACATAGGAACACCTCAATACATAAGGCAAATGCTCACAGCCATAAAAGGGGAAATCGACAGTAACACAATCACAGTGTTACTATGTGTTAAAGTGGGGACTTTAACACCCCACTTTCACCAATGGACAGATCATCCAAAATGAAAATAAATAAGGAAACACAAGCTTTAAATGATACATTAAACAAGATGGACTTCATTGATATTTATAGGACATTCCATCCAAAAGCAACAGAATACACTTTCTTCTCAAGTGCTCGTGGAACATTCTCCAGGATAGATCATATCTTGGGTCACAAAGCAAGCCTTGGTAAATTTAATAAAACTGAAATCGTATCAAGTATCTTTTCTGACCACAATGCTATGAGACTAGATATCAATTACAGGAAAAAATCTGTAAAAAATACAAACACATGGAGGCTAAACAATACACTACTTAATAACCAAGAGATCACTGAAGAAAACAAGAGGAAATCAAAAAATACCTAGAAACAAATGACAATGAAAACACGAAAACACAAAACCTATGGGATGCAGCAAAAGCAGTTCTAAGAGGGAAGTTTACAGCAATACAATCCTACCTCAAGAAACAAGAAACATCTCAAATAAACAACCTAACGTTACACCTAAAGCAATTAGAGAAAGAAGAACAAAAGAATGCCAAAGTTAGCAGAAAGAAAGAAAGAAATAAAGATCAGATCAGAAATAAATGAAAAAGAAATGAAGGAAACAGTAGCAAAGATCAATAAAACTAAAAGCTGGTTCTTTGAGAAGATGAACAAAATTGATAAACCATTAGCCAGACTCATCAAGAAAAAAAAGGGAGAAGACTCAAATCAATAGAATTAGAAATGAAAAAGGAGAAGTAACAACTGACACTGCAGAAATACAAAGGATCATGACAGATTACTACACGCAACTATATGCCAGTAAAATGGACAACCTGAAAGAAATGGACAAATTCTTAGAAAAGCACAACGTTCAGAGACTGAACCAGGAAGAAATAGAAAATATAAACAAACCAATAACAAGGACTGCAATTGAGACTGTGATTAAAAATCTTTCAACAAACAAAAGCCCAGGACCAGATGGCTTCTCAGGCGAATTATATGATACATTTAGAGAAGAGCTAACACCTATCCTTCTCAAACTCTTCCAAAATATACAGAGGGAAGAACACTCCCAAACTCATTCTACAAGGCCACCATCACCCTGATACCAGAACCAGACAAAGATGTCACAAAGAAAGAAAACTATTGGCCAATATCACTGATGAACATAGATGCAAAAATCCTCAACAAAATACTAGCAAACAGAATCCAACAGCACATTAAAAGGATCATACACCATGATCAAGTGGGGTTTATCCGAGGAACGCAAGGATTCTCCAATATATGCCAATCAATCAATGTGATACACCAGATTAACAAATTGAAGGATGAAAACCATATGATCATCTCAATAGATGCAGAAAAAGCTTTCAACAAAATTCAACACCCATTTACGATAAAAACCCTCCAGAAAGTAGGCATAGAGGGAACTTACCTCAACATAATAAAGGCCATATATGACAAACCCACAGCCAACATCGTTCTCAATGGTGAAATACTGAAACCATTTCCACTAAGATCAGGAGCAAGACAAGATTTCCCACTCTCACCACTATTATTCAACATAGTTTTGGAAGTTTTAGTCAGAGCAATCAGAGAAGAAAAAGAAATAAAAGTAATCCAAATCGGAAAGAAGAAGTAAAGCTGTCACTGTTTGCGGATGACATGATACTATACACAGAGAATCCTAAAGGCTCTACCAGAAAACTACTAGAGCTAATCAATGAATTTGGTAAAGTAGCAGGATACAAATTTAATGCACAGAAATCTCTTGCATTCCTATACACTAATGATGAAAAATCTGAAAGACAAATTAGGAAACACTCCCATTTACCACTGCAACAAAAAGAATAAAACACCTAGGAATAAACCTACCTAAGGAGACAAAAGACCTGTATGCAGAAAACTGTAAGACACTGATGAAAGAAATTAAAGATGATACAAACAGATGGAAAGATATACCATGTTCTTAGATTGGAAGAATCACCATTATGAAAATGACTATACTACCCAAAGCAATCTACAGATTCAGTGCAATCCCTATCAAACTACCAATGGCATTTTCCACAAGATTAGAACAAAAAATTTCACAATTTGTTTGGAAACACAGAAAACCCCCGAATAGCCAAAGCAATATTGAGAAAGAAAAACGGAGCTGGCGGAATCAGACTCCCTGACTTCAGACTATACTACAAAGCTACAGTAATCAAGACAGTATGGTACTGGCACAAAAACAGAAATATACATCAATGGAACAGGATAGAAAGCCCAGAGATAATCCCACGTGCATATGGTCACCTTATATTTGATAAAGGAGGCAAGAATATACAATGGAGAAAAAACAGCTTCTTCAGTAAGTGGTGCTGGGAAAACTGGACAGCTATATGTAAAAGACTGGAATTAGAACACTCCCTAACACCATACACAAAAATAAACTCAAAATGGATTAAAGACCTAAATGTAAGATGGGACACTATAAAACTCTTAGAGGAAAACATAGGCTGAACACTCTATGACATAAATCACAGCAAGATCCTTTTTGACCCACCTCCTAGAGAAATGGAAATAAAAACCAAAATAAACAAATGGGACCTAGTTAAACATAAAAGCTTTTGCACAGCAAAGGAAACCATAAACAAGACGAAAAGACAACCCTCAGAATGGGAGAAAATATTTGCAAATGAAGCAACTGACAAAGGATTAATCTCCAAAATTTACAAGCAGCTCATGCAGCTCAATATCAAAAAACAAACAACCCAGTCCAAAAATGGGCAGAAGACCTAAATAGACATTTCTCCAGAGAAGATATACAGATTGCCAACAAACACATGAAAGGATGCTCAACATCACTAATCATGAGAGAAATGCAAATCAAAACTGCAGTGAGGTACCACCTCACACCAGTCAGAATGGCCATCATCAAAAAATCTACAAACAGTAAATGCTGGAAAGGGTGTGGAGAAAAGGGAACCCTCTTGCACTGTTGGTTTGAATGTAAATTGATGCAGCCACTATGGAGAACAGTATGGAGGTTCCTTACAAAACTAAAACTAGAACTACCATATGACCCAGCAATCCCACTACTGGGCATATACCCTGAGAAAACCATAATTCAAAAAGAGTCATATACCACAATGTTCATTGCAGCTGTATTTACCATAGCTAGGACATGGAAGCAACCTAAGTGTCCATTGACAGATGAATGGATAAAGAAGATGTGGCACATATATACAATGGAATATTGCTCAGCCATAAGAAGAAATGAAATTGAACTATTTGTAGTGAGATGGATGGGTCTAGAGTCTGTCATACAGAGTGAAGTAAGTTAGAAAGAGAAAAACAAATACTGTATGCTAACACATATATATGGAATCTAAAAAAAAAAAAAAAAAGGTTATAAAGAACCTGGGGCAGGACAGGAATAAAGACACATGTAGAGAATGGACTTGAGGACACGGGGAGGGGGAAGGGTAAGCTGGGACGAAGTGAGAGAGTGGCATGGACTTATATATACTACCAAATGTAAAACAGATAGCTAGTGGGAAGCAGCCACATAGCACAGGGATATCAACTGGGTGCTTTTTGACGACCTAGAGGGGTGAGATAGGGAGGGAGGGAGACACAAGAGGGAGGAGATATGGGGATATATGTATATGTATAGCTGAGTCACTTTGTTATACAGCAGAAACTAACACACCATTGTAAAGCAATTATACTCCAATAAAGATGTTAAAAATAAATAAATAAAATGATGGTGAAGGATTAAGACATCATTAAATTAAAAATGAAATCATTCCAAAGGAAAATAAAATCAACATTTAGATTGCGTCAATTCAGAAGACAAATGGTTTACATAACACAGGATTTTTGTAATTTAAAACATGCCAGAATAAGACTGGCAGCTTGGGTCATGAGGGGATAACAGGGTGACTTAGGCCAAATCCAGTGAGATCAGATTTGTAGGGAAAATAATTTTGTCTCAAATCAGTAATGACAGGCTGACCTTGGGTTTAAGAAATCACCTTTAGAACACTGCTTTCTTCACTGGTACTGATTAACGGTAGATTTGCTCAAAGAATCGAGGTGTGTATGTTGAGATTACTATAAATTCATGTATCTGTCGTTTCACGGGGAGCACAGAGCACTGAATAAACAGAAAAAATTATGTGCTATAAATCTTAAAAATGAGACCATATTTCAATTCTCAGAATGTTGTATTTTCTTATAAATTCCTGACAATTATGCATCTGCTGGATCTTAAAACATCATTTTCAAAGTTGATTGCTATTCCAAAATAGATAGCTATGTTAATTTTGCCAAAACATTTACAAAGGTAACCAACCTAAAAACACCTCTTAAATATGGATGGGGTTACTCTGTTTGCAAATGCTTCCCCGGGATTAGAGTTGGACTCACCACTTTCAAGCTTACAACTCTTGGGTTTTGGGGACCCTGGCAGATTGAAGTCCCATATCTGAATCTGTCAACATCTCGCAGGTTATTTTAGTCACAGATAATGTTTCTATTGTGCAATATATGATCTTTGAATGATCTAGACTTCCTATTATAAGAAGGGCTCCCTTGCTTGTAAATTACACATGACTCTTTTGCCAACATGGAGGGAGGTATTGAGGGTTGTGTAGATTTTGCTTTGCCCTGTGGAACACTGGCTCTTTACAATGGACTGCGGAAGGGACACCTTCTATTGTAATGAACCTTCCACCTTGCAACACATGAAGACCATAGTATCGTTCTTACAGTTTCAGCTTTTTGCTTTATATTTGTCACATATGGGAATAGAAAATATCAGGCCTTAGCTCACTCCAATTGGACTTAATATCCTAGGTGGCCCACTTGCTGCCCAAGTTTGAGAAATCCATTTATTTTTTCAGATCCTCACTTTCCTCATTTTGGGGGCAATTGGATTGTGATAAGGGTTAAATGATATTAATTAATTAGCTAGCTAATTAATATATGTGCCTGAAACATGTTTAAAACTCACTAAATGTTAACTATAATTTAAAGTAGAAAAAATAAAGCCAGCTTGCCTATTATTGAGTTCAAATGAAATAGGGCATATAAACCCTAAAAACACTGTACAAATGTCAGGTACTGTCAAATAATAAATCCCCAGCAAAGTCATTATCAGCCTCATACTTTACTTAACACTGATCATCAGTATATTCTGTGACTTTCCTCAATTCATAACTGTTCCAACAACACTCGGTATTAACATAGAAAGCCTGACTGTTTGCCTATCCCAACTTAATTTACTAACAGACATAAGTTTACTTACTGTTCTGAGATTGAAGAATTCAGCAGTGCTGGGTTCTGGGTGAAGAGTGATACTTAACCCGCCCACAAGTAACTCACGATTCGCTCTACTGATCTTTTGGTATTATAAATGTAAATATGAACAACATCATCTGGAAAACACAAGGAAATAAAATTTTGTTGAAGACTTGGCTGGTGAATGTTTGGAATAAGATATCACTTCCAGTTCTTTGTCATTTCAAGCTGATGAAATTTTTGCCCCAATTTCTTCCTCCCTGAAGTTTTCCATCTCTTTTAAGCAAATTATATCACGGAATATAGTATAGGAGTTAGAAACACGCGCCCATGAAAATCTGGTTCTAATTCAGGTCTTCGTAGTAAAACTCAACACATTGAAGCAGGCGGTGCCAGGCGGCCATACGTCAGGGTCAAAGTCTCGAACAAGATAAGTAGAAGCGGTTGCCTTGGGCTTTGTGGAGGTAGAATGGATTTCTGAATACTGCTGCATGAAATCACTGATTTTTCCCAAGGAAAGGATTATTTTAGTCCTTAGAACTCCTAGGCATTTTCAAGTTTTAACTTAAGAAGAATTATTTTTTAATAAAGTGCAGCGTGAGAAAAACTGGAATGTTCTTTTTCAGTAGATTTCAGAGTTAGATTCTCTGAGTTTTAACACTTTTTTGGAAAATTAAACATGATGGTATGGTTAGGAGATATGGTCCTCTGTTTTGAAATAACATCTATGAAGTGAATGTCATTTTATTCACACAATCCCCCCTACACACACACACAGTTATAGAATAAAAGGCAGCTAGATAACAGTGGATCAAGAGCTGCTCCATGGTTACATATGGACTCATTTGTTTCTGTCCCACTGTATCATTAAAGTGTTTTCAACACTATGACGAGACAGAGTGAATCTGGATTTAGAAAGATAAGCTGAAAATAAAAGTAAAAATAATGGATTATGAATAGGCAGTTATCTTCCAGCTGAATTCAGTCATAACAAGCAAAAAATGGGCTATCACATTTGGCCTCTGCAAATTCCTAGGAAATCTGCTACTACGCCTATGATGAGTAGGAATTTATATTCCTCAAAAAAAAAAAAAAGCTTTAAACACGTTTCACGCTGTTATCCAGTATACGTTGAATCACTGACAGACCATGATGCTTTGTGTTTACGGTGCTTTGCTATAAAAAATATTTCTAATTAGCCCCATGTTTCTGCAGCATTTGACTTAGAACAAAAAAATGTAAAAGTAAAATCCCTCTTACGTCGAATCAGTGTTTTGTTCTGTATTAAGATCTGGCCATCTGTGGAGTTTGCCCAACTGGTGAGACATCATGCCCCAGTGTCAACTGTGCTGCCAGAAGTAAAATTCATCCCACTTTGGTCTGTCCCAGCCATTCTGGGATGTCTGATACCCATATTCACACATCTGATAGAGTCACATTGTAACCCTGATGTTGTTAAACACTGGACTTGTTAGTTGCTATCAGTTGGCATATCAGCAGTTTAATTAGTGGAGTTGCTTTCCTCTACTGGTAAATTCTGAACGGTCCACATTGAAAATTCATCACCAGAATGAAGTAATGCAGTAGAGTGGTTTCTTGAGCTCTTGCAGTTATGCAAATCAGGTTATCCGTTCAAACTACTCAGAGATTACGGGTTTAAACTCCCACACCGCCACTGAGATAATGACACCAACTCAAAGCGTAAATGTGGACGATCTAATTTTAGTTGGGTGGCGTGAATTCTCTTGTAGAAATGCTGCCTGTCTTCCTGCTAGGACAGACGGGGAAGCGTACCGAGTCTCACCATTGATGCAAACTGGTTTTTTTCTTGTAAGTGTGTAATGTACAGTCCACGTTAAGCATCTCTTCTTTCTGATAACATCACAGCCTCTTCTCCCAGTGCTGTTGATTGCATAAAAATAGTTTTATTAGATATCGATTAAATGCCAAATAGGAAGGCAGCACCTTCTAATTTATTTCTAATGTATTTCTTTATTTTAGCTCCTACCACTGAAGGATTTTTGTTGTAGTTCTGATGGGTCAACACATGGTGTTAAATGTAGCATCAGAGAAGATTTGGGTTCAATTCAAGCTCTGCCCTAAAGTTCGTAACTTTGACACTTGATTTCTTTTGTCATTAAATGAATACTCCCCATCTGACCTTATTGTTCTTACAATGAAATAAGATCACACGATAAAATACAGGATCAGGCATGGGGTAGATACTGGTGCATGATTATTGCAGTTATTTGATATTTGTCTTTGCTTTTTATTCTGGAGAAAGGGTGTTTATAAGGGTGTGTGCTCTTGTATGGCTTTTCCAAGGAGAACTGCTTCAGGGCACTTTAAATCTGCCACCTGTGACTAGATACCCAGAGTCTGTCTTCTGCAGGTTCTGTCCTTTCTGAAATAAGTTATTTCATTTCTTGAATAATTTCTTGTCCCTACTGCATCCTGACAGAAAAGTTCAGGGGAGACACTGTTTCCATGGAGACCTGGAGAGATGTCATAATTCCTTAGGACCACATCTGGTGGCACATATGACCTAGGTGATTGAATGCCGAAATGCTTTTAAGGTACCAAAAATATCAGAGAAACAGGGACTTAGTCAGCTAGGGGTACCATAACAAAACATCATAGACTATGTGGCTCAAACAACAGAAACTTATTTCCTTACAGTTCTGGAGGCTGGAAATATGAGATCAGAGTGCCAGCATGGTTGAGTTCTAGTGAGACCTCTCTTCCTGGCTTACAAATGTTACCTTCTCACTGAGTCCTCATATGGTAGAGAGAAAGAGAAAGCAAGCTCTTTGGTGTCTCCTCTTACAAGGGCATGAATCCCATCTCGAGGACCCCACCCTCATGACCTCATCTAAACCTGATTACCTCCCAAAGACTCCATCTCCAAATACCATCACATTGGAAGTTAGAGCTTTAACATATGAATTTTGGAGGGACACAGTTCAGTCCATGGCAGGGACTACGTATTGCCACTGAGAGGCCCCCATGACCAGGTGATAGATGTGGCCAGGGCAGCAGTAGCAGCAGTTCACAACCATGAATATAACCTCTTTCCACATAGCACTAGCTATGAGCTGTCCCTTGGACTCCATGTTTGGAGTGCCTGGAGAATGTATGGCCAATCCAGGAAACAGGAGCATGGAACTCCTTAGAAGACTTGAAATCTAGCCTCAGGTCTATCTCTTACTAATTATATGCAGTGGGAACATCATTTTTTTCTCTGAACCTCAGTTCCCTTGTCTTTTAATGAAAATCTTAAGATCTTCTGCCTCCTTTGAAGGGTGGTTGTGAGAATCAAATAAGATGTTGTATGTGAAAACACTTAGTAATCTGTGGTCCTGTGTTTTTGTTTTTTGTTTTATAACCTGGCTTTACCTGGCTCTGAAACCATAAACTGAGGGGCATGCCAGGCTCAGGATGGAGCACAGAACTCACCTATGCTCTGGAGTTTGGATTTTCAATTGCATGAGAATTACCTAGGGTGCTGGTTTAACACAGATTTCAGGACCCCAGTCTACGAATTTCTAACTTACTTGGCCCGTGGTAGAGCCTGGAATCTGCATTTTAACAAACATGCAGGGGATGGTTTGGATAGAGCTGGTCCTTGGCCACTTTTTGAAAAATGCTGTTCTGCCCCATAAGAGACTGGACCATTGGGGGTTGGGTATGTTTGGGGGGATTCATGAGAAATAATAAAGTAGAGAAGAGGTATGTATTATAGACTGGGAACTCTATTTTAGACACTAAATTTTGGAAAGTTTACAAGAAATTGACTAAGATTAAAAAAAAAGATTCCCTAGCCTATAAATCGACTTTTCTTTGCCCACATGAAGCATACCGTTTTTTAAAAGGTAAATGAATAAAATGAACAGATAAAGGAGGAAAGATAAGACAAGCAGATTCATCCTCACTAGAGTCCTTCACCTCAGAGCTTCAAGTATCATAATTTGCTTTAATAAGTTTATAAAGTCAGTGGACAAAAGATAATTTAAGTCACACAGAAAATAATGTATTGCCATTTAAATGTCAGCTGCCCTGTACAAGATTGTCCCAGTGATTATCCCTAGTTCTTGAAACCCAAGGCTACATACTGACAAGGCTGAAAAGCTTCTCTGAGCTATTTGAAAAGATTAAGACATTTTAAAGTGCTCAATGGACCGTCATATCACCCTTTCTTTTTTTTAAATTTTGCGTTAAAGATTCCTTTTGAATTTATACATTTTGTTGGAATTAAGTGTAGGACCTCTCTGAATTGTCATCGTCTATTTCCTGGCCATTCAGATTTTCAAGTGAAAATTTGGAATAGCTACAAAACTAGAGGTGGGGTGGAAATATAGCTGGCATTTTTAAAGTAATACGGATTTTGGTGGTGCAAGTGGCATGTTTATAGAGAGTGGAAGCTAACGACAGAACAAGGTCATCTGTCACCTCCTGGGTGTTAAACGTGGCTTGCACTGGGCTTTGTTTACTCCAAAATTTATCGAATTTTTTTAACCACCAAAGTCAGGCATGTTCCATTATGTCTCCATGTAAAATTCTTCAGCTTTTAGGTTTTTAAAAAATTTTCATTCAGGTCTCCCTTCAAATACTCAATGTTGTTCTAAGAGTTCATTACAAACTACCCCATATAAAGGAACCCCTCTCTCTTCTATCACATTATTTGGTTTTATTTTCGTGGCACGTAGTGCTGTCTGAAATTTTCCTATTTCTTTATCCATTTACTGTCTCCCATTTCCCACTAGAATGTAAGGCTTGTGAGAGCAGGGATTCTGTCTATCTATGTTACAACTCTTTCCAGTTCCTAAAGCTCTACCTGGCACACAGAGAGAAGCTTAATGAATATTTACTTAATGTATGGGGCGGAGTTGGTATGATGGGCACAGCTTCCTCAGGCTCTCTATCCTGCACTTCGCCTTACACTGAAATGCTGGAGGAGACTTGGAGGGGCTTAAATGAATCTGTTAGCTCTCAGGCATCCTTTGTGAGCTTCCAGAATTCCTTCCTCTCTCAGAGTTCTGTGTCTCCACACCCTGGGCCAGGTTTCAGCTCTGATGTGATTTATGCAGACTAATTCCAAGTAACCAGTGAAACAGTGACTGAATAATTGAGTCTATTGTAAAAAATGCCAGCTAATCAACAGGAGCCATGGTTTATTGTCCATTTTTGTGTTTCCATTCTACTACTGTATATCCATCAGATGCACCGGTTTCTGCTTCATGTTGGAAGCAAAGTGAGCACCAAATGGAAACGTCGGGGCATGGGAGCTGAACCTGCTGCTCAAAGATGAGAGTCCTTGGAATCTCTTCAGGGTTGGATGGAAGAATGGGTACAACCTGATTTGGGCACAAAAGCCCTGCCTTCCTAAAATGATATTCCCCTGCCTTGGCTGTTTCCTTCTTCCATCTGAAACATACATCAATGAATGTACAGCTTTGTTTTTGGAATCGGAGATAAGGGTGTTTTCTTTTGAAATCCAGTTCAAATACCAGAAACTATCATCTAGGAGAGGCTGGAGGGTTAGAACAAAGGTCGATCATGAGATTACCTGTTAGTTTCTCTGGCAGTGGGCGGACATTTATGATAAGGTTTGATTAGGCAGAGAGGAAAGGTTTAGAAAAGTTGGGGAAGCAAAATGATATCTACAGAATCAGTCCAAAGTAGGGTACCCAGGTTGCAGGCAGAAGGTACCATGAGGACTTTTTCGAGCTGAGAAACCTGGAGGAAAGGGGAGGAAGGGAGAAGACACAGACCAATTTCTGGAACTCACGGATGTTCCCCGAGCTGACCCTGTTGGTCTCAGTTGTCTGGGTTTCATGCCTTCCTCTCACTTCTAAACTCTCCATCTAGTGGTTTTCCCAGACACTGAATTCCCTCACATCCCTCAAAAAAAAAAAAAAAAATAAACAACCGATTAAAAATAGAGTGATTTTTGGCAAGTGCTGTCTACAGCCTTTTTTTAGAAAACACGCACCATAATATGATCTAAGCTTCTCAGGCTCCTCAGCAAGGCATATAAATATGTGGGAGCATGACTTGGGGGCTCACAGTCTAGAACATCAGCAGTGACACTGGGAGACTTGCATCCTGCAGGTGCTCTGCAGCCTCCCACGCCGTGGTACCTCCCCACACAGCTGTTTCTCTACAGCCTCTTGTGTTGCTGCATCTGTGTGACAGGGAAGCTAAAAATACCTGCCAAGATGGCAGTGGAGACTGACGTTATCTCTCCAGCCTTGCAAGCTGCACACCGTGTGTAAGAAAATGATATCGAAGCACTAACATCCCAAATGATTCAAGTTTCTGGAAGACCTCAAAATAGGGGACTTGGTCCAAGATCACAACAAATAGTGCCTCCAGTGAATTTTGAGGTCTCGTACCCTTAGAATCGGAGAAGCTCTCCTTTTTTTTTCTTGTCAATGAATTCACCCTAAATATTAACTTAAGTATAGAAATGTTACTGTGTTGTCATGCATCCATCTCATGTTAAAACTAGATTTTAATGTAAGATTATTTTAATAAAAATACATTTTTGTGGTTTTGCTGTTGATATTGAGACAAGTAGTAGTGAAAGGACTGACCCATTTTCACTTCAAAACATTACTTTATTATCATCAAATTTTATTTCATCTAAATCTTATCCTTCAAAAAAAGAAGATTTGTTCCACATTTTCATGGTATATAGACACCATCAGTTTTAGGCAACAATGAAAATAATCTTCAAAACTGCAACAATAAAAGTGAGATTTAAACAAAATTCAGAACCATTCAGTTGAAGTGATGTATTAAAGGATTACATACATATTCATTCATGGGATGTGTTAATACTTATAGCTGTGTGGTCCAATACGGTTATTACTGAACATTTCAAATATAGCTGGTCTGAACTGAAGATGTGCTACAAGTGGAAAGTACACACCGGATTTTGAAGACTTGGTACAAAAAAAAAAGTGAAATATTACCTTGTATGAAAATTTGTATATTGATTGCATATTTTCAGTATATTGTGTTAAATGAAATTACTATTAAAATTGATGTCATTTCATACTATACTACAAAGCTACAGTAATGAAGACAATATGGTACTGGCACAAAAACAGAAATATAGATCAATGGTACAGGATAGAAAGCTCAGAGGTAAACCCACACACCTATGGTCCCCTAATATATGACAAAGGAGGCAAGAATATACAATGGAGAAAAGACAGCCTCTTCAATAAGTGGTGCTGGGAAAACTGGACAGCTACATGTAAAAGAATGAAATTAGAACACTCCCTAACACCATACACAAAAATAAACTCAAAATGGATTAAAAACCTAAATGTAAGATGGGACACTATAAAACTCTTAGAGGAAAACATAGGGAAAACACTCTTTGATATAAACCACAGCAAGATCTTTTTTGACCCACCTGCTAGAGTAATGAAAATAAAAACAAAAATAAAAAAATGGGACCTAGTTAAACTTAAAAGCTTTTGCACAACAAAGGAAACCATAAACAAGATGAATAGACAACCCTCAGAATGGGAGAAAATATTTGCAAACGAAGGAACGGACAAAGGATTAATCTCCAAAATATACAAACAGCTCATGGAGCTCAATATCAAAAAAACAAACAACCCAATCAAAAAATGGGCGGAAGACCTAAATACACATTTCTCCCAAGAAGACATCCAGATGGCCAAAAGGCACATGAAAAGATGCTCAACATCACTAATTATTAGAGAAATGCAAATCAAAACTACAATGATGTATCACCTCACACCAGTCAGAATGGCCATCATCAAAAATCTGCAAACAATAAATGCTGGAGAGGATGCAGAGAAAAGGGAACCTTCTTGCACTGTTGGTGGGAACGTAAATTGATACAGCCACTATGGAGAACAGTATGGAGGTTCCTTAAAAAACTAAAAATAGAACTACCATATGACTACCAGCAATCCCACTACTGGGCATATACCCTGAGAAAACCATAATTCAGAATGACACGTGTACCCCAATGTTCATTGCAGCACTGTTAACAATAGCCAGGACATGGAAGCAACCTAAATGTCCAACGACAGATGAATGGATAAAGGAGATGTGGTACATATATACAGTGGAATATTACTCAGCCATAAAAAGCAATGTAATTGGGTTACTTGTAGAGTTGTGGATGGACCTAGAGTCTGTCATAAATAGTGAAGTAAGTCAGAAAGAGAAAAACAAATATCGTATATTGATGCATATATGTGGAATCTAGAAAAATGATACAGATGAACCTATTTCCAGGGCAGGAATAGAGACGCAGATGTAGAGAATGGACATGTGGACACAGCGGGGGAAGGGGAGGGTGGGACGAATTGGGAGATTAGGACTGGCATATATACACTGCCATGCGTAAAATAGATAGCTGGTGGGAACCTGCTGTATAGCACAGAGAGCTTCAGCTCGGTGCTCTGTGATGACCTAGATGGCTGGGATGGGGGTGGGTGGGAGGGAGGTCCAAGAGGGAGGGGATATATGTATACGTATAGCTGATTCACTTCATTGTACAGCAGAAACTAACACAACATTGTAAAGCAATTATACTCCAATAAAAAGAAAAAACTATGGGGGGCTTCCCTGGTGGCGCAGTGATTGAGAATCTGCCTGCTAATGCAGGGGACGCGGGTTGGAGCCCTGGTCTGGGAAGATCCCACATGCCGCGGAGCAACTAGGCCCGTGAGCCACAACTACTGAGCCTGCGCGTCTGGAGCCTGTGCTCCGCAACAAGAGAGGCCGCGACAGTGAGAGGTCCGCGCACCGCGATGAAGAGTGGCCCCCGCTTGCCACAACTAGAGAAAGCCCTCGCACAGAAATGAAGACCCAACACAGCCAAAAATAAATAAATAAATGAATTTTAAAAATATATATATTTTAAAAATCTATGGAAAAAATAAATAAAAAATAAAATAAAATAAAATTTATGTCACTTGCTTATATTCTTGAAATGTGGCACAGACATTTTGAATTACATGTATTTCTATTGGCCAGCGCTGCTTTAGATAACTAAAGTTTTCTGGTTACTCTACTGGGAAAACAGTTCAGTACAGTGTTGCCACGGAAGAGGAGATCTAACAAGTAGCTTAGATGTTCCGCCCACAGAGCTGACCATTGCCTCTGCAGCAGAAACTGGGAAGACCCATCTGGAAAGAAACAGGCAGGTTTATTGTCTGTGCTGATTCAATCCTGAGTCCCTCTTCTGCGATATCAACAATATCAATTAGTGCTAAGTAGAAGGAGTTAATGGATCTTAAACTTTCTGGAAAGAAAGGGTCTCTCATGAACTAACAAGTGCAGTAGCAACAGGCGCTTCAGTGCCCTCTTGAATTTGTCTGTGATAAATCCCAGTATCCTTTTCTAACCAAAGCGTTTCTTTTGGAAGCAATTGCTGTCCAAGGTTGTCAGGCCCTCCAATATTATGTTTTAGATATATTAATTCAGTGCATTATGTGTTAGGCCGTTAGATGCAGAAGTGAATATCCAGATTTTTTCATTTTAATTGTGGTAAAATATACAAAGCATAAAATTTTACTATCTTAACCATTTTTGTTTATTGAAGTATAGTTGATTTACAATGTTGGGTTAGTTTCAGGTGTACAGCAAAGTGACTCAGCTATACATACATATATATATTCTTTTTCAGATTCTTTTCCATTATAGGTTATTACAAGATACTGAATGCAGTTCTCTGTACAGTAGGACCTTGTTGTTTTAACTGTTTTTAAGTGTATATATTGCAGTAATGTTTAGTACATTCCAGTTATACAATCACTCTCCAGAGCTCTTTTTGGTCTTGCAAAACTGAAACTCTATACCCATTACACAACAGCTCCCCATTCCTCCCTATTCCCATGGTATCTGGACTTGACTCTGTCTGAGGCTTTTGTTTTTCTGAAAAATCTAACCATCTCACATGTGAATATTCTAGAATAAAAAAGATTATTATGAATATGAGTGATTCTGTACATATGGGTCTCCCTTTTATATTGACGTGAGATATAAGACTGCAAATTTATGTAGATGTAGTTTTCAAAAGAATCCCAGTGAAATTACATCTCTTAACTCTTTCTGATCTGTATTTTTTATTTGCTCCAAATGATTTAAACCCAGCCTGTCAGTAACGACCTCTCATACATACCAAGGAGCTTCTGCCATCTGCTGGTGTACCTGGAGGACATGGCCAGTCGAGATCCCCAGCATGATCACATCATGCCGTCCACATCCCAGCTTCCAGATCTTTCTGTTCTAAAAACTAGAAAGATGGTATGGATTATCAGTTCAGCTAATGGCTCTTTCTGTCATTTCCCAGAAAGTTGTTTTTTCTTTTTTGTCTTGTTATACCATAATAACAACATTACTTGACTCAGATATTTTCCTTCACTCGTTTAAATTAGAGATTTAAAAAAAAAAATAGAAATAATCCAACATCTACACCACAGTTTTGATAAAATTTAGACTAAAATCTTCAATTAATTACAAAAGCAAATAAAGATCTATTGAAATCTGTAGCTTACTCTAATCACTTTTTGAAATTCACTTTGCAAGTTGATTGAAAAGTTGGTTAAATGTTGGAGACCGTATTCATACATCCGATGAGAGAGTTCATGTAAATCCAGGCGTATACCCAGGCAGTGTTTCCTGCTTTGTTGTTATTTCATTTGCTATGTTTGATTACTTACAGGTAAGTCTGCCTTTTAAGACATTAATTTGTAGTATCTCTAATCTATTTGAATAAATTATTTTCTCTATTAGTGCATAGTTAATGAATATCCACAATGTGCCAAGCCCTACGTGAAGTGTTAAGAATAAACTGATAAATAGGATATCCTTCTGATCTTCGTGGAATGATGCACAAAGGAATAAAAACATGATTTAGACTTCTCTTAGGGTTTGGTTTTGTTCTGCAAAACAGGAATGAAAATGTTTGCCTGGTTTCAACAGATTATAAACCTTTTAAAAATGCTTTATACATGATTTCAAAAGGAGAAAACCCCACCACCTCTGTAACTAGTCTTATGAATCATATCCAGACAGTCTTTCATTATTATCCAAGAATATAGAGGGCAGTTGGAGAATTTCTTGACCTTCCAGTATTAGGAGACATTCAAACATGTTACTAACATAACCTACCATCATACATAACAGTTGAAGCAATGTGAGAGTAATCATGACCTGCTAGAAGGTCTAAGAGTAAATATTACCTTGATGACAAGTGATTGAATAAACATCTTCCTACATAGGCAAAGTGAAATGGGGATGAAAGTCATTTCCTCGTGTCAAGCCTCCAAAAATGATTAATTTATTAAACAGAATACTCAGGCAAATTTTTAAAAAATACATAGGAATCTAATGAAGAGGGACATGAATAATCTAGATGATTAAATCCTAGTGTGCAGTTCTCTTTGTTTTTTTAATTTTATTGAACTATAGTTGATTTATAATGTGTTAATTTCTGCAGTACAGCAAAGTGATTCGGTTATATATATACATATGTGTGTATATATATATTCCTTTTCATATTCTTTTCCACTGTGGTTTATCACAGGGTATTGAATATAGTTCCCTGTGCTGTACAGTAGGATATGCAGTTTTCTTTATAAGTTGGTCTACAGTTAATGCCACAAGGACTCTATAAGAATCTGATAAGAGAATCCTAATGTTTAATTGTTTTGTTCCGTATCGGAATGTTAAGTCACGTGTAATTTGCATGCAGCAGAATCTGATCTGAGGGGATGCATCCCGGACCCCTATCTGTTGAAGTGCTCAGTGCATCTTACTTGGAGTCAGAGGAACCTATAGGAGAGTCCCGTGGCATGGCTCTCAGAGCCCAGGTTCCAGTGCTTCTGTACCTGGGATCTGTTCCAGTTCTTCCTAAACTCATCATTGTGGGCTTGTGTGAGACACTGAATCTCCCTGAACTTGAATTTCCCCATCTATAAAACAAGGGTGTGGGCTTAGCATTCTGATTTTACAAAAATCAGAATGGTGTAAGAAGAGGGAAACCGGAGGTTTGTAAATGGTGTTTTGGGTGTGTCTTCATTGACTGGCTTGTTAGTCATGACGCTGTCTCATTGCAGCGTTTCTGTTGTCAGGAGTTCTCTTCCAGTCAGCCAGAGTCAATCAGCGCTGAGGTTAACTTTCTCTGGCTGTATTGATCGAGTGAAACAGTTATCCCCAAAGCTGGAGGAAAGGAATACATTCCTTCTACCGACTTAGATCATAGAGATACCCATCACAGTTCAGGGGCGTTTCTTGTCCTTTACCCTCTGAAGTTGACATGGCTACAGGAGTGCACACAGACTCACCTCCAGCTTTGAGGAGGACAGGACGTGGGCGGTGGAAGTCCTCTGTGGGCCTTGGGAAGCAGACACCCAGACACCGAGGAAGGGGTTGGGGAGGAGAACTGAGCCATCATTTACTGAAACAGGGAGGGTGGAGACAGAAGAGGCAGGAAAGTGAAGGCTGGGAAGTGCAGTTACTGGTGTGTCCTGATAGAGGACTTTAGAACGCATGCCATTTGGACACGTCTCAGGGGACAATGAAAAACCAAAAAAGGTTTTGCAAATGGAAGGTAGGTTGATAAGTTGTTAGGGGAAAGAGGCGTGTCATGACCGTGTGAGCAAGTTGCAGGGAATGAGGCTTCCAGTATTCAGGAAGCTTGGACCAGATGACAGCGATTACCCATTTGTAACATTTCACAACATGGAGGCTGCATTTCACTGTTGGTTTGGAAAAAAAAAATAAATGGAAAAATAAAGGAAAATGGCTCTTCGTAATGATGGTTTCTTCTAAGGATTTCAGAATGAATTTCCAAATTTTTTTCCTGTGTTTCATGTTTCTATAAAAGAGTATGCATATTATCAGCTGGATAAGTTTAAATCTGTTTTTCTAACAAATAACACTAAATCTTAGAGCTAGTATTTATCTTCTTGGCTATATTCTAAATGCATTACGTGTAACTAATTCTCACAGCCACCACCCGAGGTAGGTCTGTTTCTCTCCCTGTTTGATAGATGAGAAGTCAGGAACCCAGAGCCTCAGGTGTGAAGGGTCACACCCACTCAGGCTGGCCCCAGAGACACGCTACCATTTGCATAATGTGTCCTCTCTAACCACTGCTCCCTTTGTGCCCTCACGATCACCCCTTCCTTTCACAGACGGCCAGATGCTGCAGAGATTTTTCATCAGTTCATAAGCCTACGTTCATTAGTGAGAGTAGTTAAGCAGGTCGGGAGCTTATCCTATAAATCACCTAGTAGATACAGAACTAAAAACCATGTCTCCTCCTTTTTCTACCCACTCCACTTTAATGTATATAAATCAATCCAGTTTCTTTGATGTTTGTGTTAGTAAAATATTTCAACATGAACTATTTTACAAGTGCATACTCATTTCCCAAGTATCTTTATTCTGCCCGATGCATGCTTTGCTTTCTGGACTGGTCTCTCCTTCAACGCATGTGGAGCTGGATACCTCTGAGGGAGAACTTCTCCAGTTATCTGTGTGCTCAGAAAATCTGGGAGAACAGCCTGAAAGAGGAAACACCCTTTCAGTGCCTTTTCCTCTACAGCCACGGCACTTCATCCCTTTGAGCTTGTGGAAACGCTTTCTTCACCAAAAAAGATAACAGTATGGTTCTGTGCTACATTTACGATCTCTCCCCAAACGTTTTTTAATAAGCCTGAGATGGCTTTTAACAAATTATCTTTACTCAGAGATGTGTGTTTTAACTAAAGAAGGAATTGAAAATCTATGGGTTATAGAATAAAGGACTCAAAACGTAAACTTATATGATCATACTAGCTAGGTGCTCACTAGAGACAGTGGCTCTGCATTCATTTATTGGATCAACGTATTAAGAATTGTGACGGACAGGGAATTCCCTGGCAGTACAGTGATTAGGACCCTGCACTTTCACTGCCGAAGGCGCGGATTTGATCCCTGGTTGGGGGACTAAGATCCCGCAAACTACGTGACCAAAAAAAAAAAAAAAAAGAAAAGAATTGTGACAGACAGACTCTTAGGATGTCCCCACGACTCCCATCGCCTGGTGTTTACACACTGTGTCATACTCGCCCCTGGAGTGTGGCTGGGCTGTGACTTGCTTCTAATCAATAGAACGGGGTGAAAGATATACAAGATGACACGTATGTGATTTTGTAACATCTCAGCACCCATCTTGCTGGAGTCTCTCTCTCTCTCCTTGCTGCCTTTGAAGAACTGGGCTGCCTCTATGGGAGCCAACATGGCAAGGGGCCGAGGGCAGCCTCCTAGACCCAAGGAAGCTTCCAGCCAACAGCTGGTAAGAAACCACAGCTTCCAGTATCACAGCCGTAAGGATCTGAATTCTGTCAACAAAATCAGATCCTTTTCTAGTAGAGCCTTAGATGAGACCTCAGCGCTGACTGACACCTTTATTGTAGCCTTGTGGGACCCTAGCAGAGGACCTGGTCAAGCTATATCTGGACTCTTGACCCACAGAAACTGGGAGATGCTAAGTGTTTGTTGTTTGGAGTCACTAAGTCTGCGGTAATTTGTTGCATAGAAATAGGAAACTACCAGCAGCACCTACAGGGTTCTAGACACTGTTTTAGGTGTTGGAAATGGAGGAATGGACAAAACAGTCTCTGCCCCAAGGAGGCTGCATTCAAATAATTGGAGAACATATACATGTTAGAACCTTTAAATCACTCGAATTATAATTTCCAAGTAAAAAGCTCAGTAGCCTCAGCTAAATGAGAAAGAAAATCCAAATTTGTTTAAAATCTTTATTTCCAATATGGTAGATATTTTACATTTGAAGATTTTGGTTGTGGTCCAAAGGAGAAAAAAAATTATTCCGAACAAATGCTAGCATTGAATTACCAGGTGATGCTATTCGAGGAAAGATCATGAGGATGGTTTGGTCAGCTGTGGAGAGAGAAAGAATTGTCTAGACTCCAGCTTCAGGATCAGAGTTTTGCAGTGCTTCATAATTTGGTCACACTGCACATGTAGCCATTTCAAAAGCAAAATACTTAAAAGCTTAAAGACCAAACTGCCAAAAGTCACCAGAATAGAAAAGCAATTTCAAAATTAGCCTAGCAGTTCTGTGTCTGTAGAAAGACTACTGTCTAAAGGAAAACCTAGAATCATTCTGCACCTTCAGAAGATTGAAGTCACATTTATTCACCTGGCACATAAATTAGTTCTGGTGTCTGGGCTGGAGAGCTGAGGAGGGCAGGGTCTTGGCTTGAATCTCTACACAAGTAACCTGGCTTTATGTGCAGCTCAATTCTGCCCAGCACACAGGCCGTATCCCACCGTGGGTCATCCATCTGGCAGTTTTGTACTGCTAGGCTCTTGGGAACCAGGAGCCTGTGCTTTATTCAGCAAACCGCAAAGCTAAGGCCACATTCTATGGAATAGATTTAAGTGTCTTTTAAAATAAGTAAACCATCACATCAGCACATACTTGGGCAGCTTATAGGTATAATGTGTTGCATGCGGTTAAACGGCTAACATTTGTATCATGTGTCCAGAGGGTGTCCATAGAGCTAGCTCATATTGAATTTCTTGTTATTAATAACATATATTGAACACTGGCTCTGTCTAGACATTGTGCTGAGCATTTCGATATGTATTTCATTTTCTTTTTTTTAACTTTTTATTTTATATTGGAGTACAGTAGATTAACAATGTTGTGTGAGTTTTGGGTTTACAGCAGTGTGATTCAGTTATCCATATACATGTATCTATTCTTTTTCAAGTTTTTTTCCCAATTAGGTTGTTCTAGAATATTGAGCAGAGTTCCCATCGTTATCCCCATTGTATGGCTGAAGAAACTGAACCTCAGAGAGCCTAAGGGACATACCCAAGTTCCAACAAAGAGGAAGTGGTGGGGTCCAGATTTTCACCCAGGCAGTTTGATCGTAGAGCTGGCGCCCTTAGCCATCATGTGTGCTGCTTCCCTTTCACGTGATAAACATGAGGCCAGAAACCATGTTCTTTCATTGTTCCTCATAACAACCTTGTGAAGGATGTCTGGGGACGATGGAGTGGGCATTGAATGCCTCTTCCAAACAACCAGGTTGAGGAGAAGCTGAGATGCAGACGTGCATCTCCTCTTCACACAGCCAGAATAAATGGGACCACTGGGGACTATTGTTCTGAAGAGACGACCATTGTGTGCTATTTATGAAGTGTTTAGAAGAACACTTTACGTACAATAGCTCCCCCATCAATTTGATAATGCCCCATATCCAAAAATACCTGCCAGATTCTTTTACCTTGAAGCTTTGATCTCCGTGAAATTGTTCCTAGTCCTTTAACTTTAGTAAGAATCAGTTTAGCTCACTCTTTCATGAAAGCAGAGTTTTATGCAGAAGAGAATACAAAAATGTTAAGGATCCCAGGTGCTAAATCTAGAGCAGGAGGTCACTAAGGAATGAAGAAAAAGGGCAGAAGAGATAGAGCCTAATGACTAACCAATACGAAAAACACTTCCTAGAGCTTCTAAGCTTGGATTTTTCTGTACATCTCATTGTATTTTCTATCCTAGTAGAAAGTTGTAGAGTGGAAACAGTAGAAAGGACCTGTAGAGGGTCAAACAACAAAGTCTGGTCTTTCCTGGCAGTCCAGAGGTGAAGACTCCTCGCTCCCAATGCAGGGGGCACGGGGTCCGATCCCTGGCTGGGGATTAAGATCCCGCATGCATCATGGTATGGCCAAAAAATAAAAGATAAAAATTAAAAAAATAAGAAAGCAGAACTCGATGACTAAAATTTCTGAATACTGATGAACATAGAACAAAATAAACATATTAAGAAGATTTTTTTAAAAAAAGCTAAGTCTAGTCAGTTCTGCTATCCACTTGTTTTAAAAACACAGTTGATACATTAGGGGAAAATGTCAGCATTTCTTGTTTTTTTAATGCATGATGTTGTCCGTGGTAAGCACTAGATGAATAAGGAAAACTGTACCCAACTGAAAGGAGCTGTGTAGGAACGCCCAAATCACAGACACGCACACACCTCAGACCTCTGCCAGCTACCTCAGTTCCCCACGTGTTCTGAGCCACGCCATCCACATCTGGGCTTCCAGCTTTCTCTCCAGTTTCAGCTAACCATCGTTCCGCCACTTCACAATAACTCACAAGCTTCAGCCCTTCAAAGCTCACTTCCACAAGCAAACTCCAGGCAGTTTCAAGATACAGTGTTCTATTTATTGTAGTATTTAGGTATTTCTGGACCATTTAACATGTGTAAAACTTTGCTACCATTTTTATTAGGTGGCTTCTTAAAATGTTTCCCTGCTGAATTTTTGAGCATCCATTTTTCTCACCAGCCCCGTGGTTTTTATTGCACAATCTTACATTGCACAATGATTTTTAGAAACTTTAGAGCAGAACTAACTGTCTTGTCCTTTATCGTGTGGATTGTGTCTCTGTTAGGGTGTGTGTGCTGGAGGGGTAGCTGACATTTGAAGCACTTCTTTTCCCAGTGGTTTAGCAGGCTAGCAGGCTTGTCCCAGGAAAGAAGAGCTAACCAGGCATCAAAATAATAGTTTTTAGGAGAGCTTCTAAAGGCTAGCTCCCCCAGATCTATGTGCATTGATTCTCTAGGTTGTTGGGAGACAACTTTGAGGCAGTGAGAGTCTCACCTTTGCATCCACAGTTTCATTCTTAGATGTAGCTGATGTTGGGAGTTGGTGGAAGTTATTATTGCTATAACCAGATATATGCAGGAGCTGGCTCACACCAGCTGGTGATAAATGGTGTGGACATCTCTTCCCTACTGAGTGTTCGGTGAAATACTGCTAGTAGCTTGAAATCAGCCACAGTGGGGATAGTTACACCATAGAAATTGGCAAACCCAACAAATCAGGCCCACCCTCTGCCTCCCCCAAGAGCTGGTTGTTAAACATTTACCACAACTGCTAGTTTTCATGGTTATAGGAGTTTAATCTTCAAGTGACTTCTTTTCTTGTCCACCTCATTTAATAAGATTCACGTAATTACTAATACAGATGGAGACATATGACAGGGCCGGAAGTTAATTAACCACAGAATTTTTGTTCTTTTTTCCTTCCAGTTCATCCCAAATCCAGAAGTCTTCAGTTTTATACATTTGGCACAATTTATATTTCATTTTTACATTTAGCGGGTGTTGATCAAACTGCCACTCTCTATTGGCAAGGCATCTGTAGGTAGCATGTGTGCCTTTCCAGCTACGGACGTGACCTCACTGATGTTGATTTTTTTTAACATAACAAATAAAAAAGGCAGACTTTAGACATGCTCTCCCTAACAGAGCAAACCGGTAGCAAGACTTGTGAGCATTGTCTTTTCTACCAGCCGGCAGTTATTTTGGCAAATGAGGGGAAAGAAGATACATACAGAGACCCCCTTATATCCTGAGTCTAAAAGGAATAAGGGCATTTGTGTCAGTTTCCTAGGGCTGCCTTAACAAAGTATTACAAACGGGGTGTCTTAAACAACAGAACAGTATTGTGTCACAGTTCTGGAGGCTAAAAGTTCTAGATCAAGATGTCAGCAGGGTTGGTTCCTTATGAGGTTGGGGGGGGGGATCTGTTCCACGTCTCACTCATGGTTTCTGATGGTTTGCTGGCTGTCTTTGGCTTCTGCCACTTCACCCCACTTTCTGCCTTCATCTTCACGTGGCGTTCTTCCTGTGTGCATGTCTGTATTCAACTTTCCCCTTTTTATAAGGACACCAGTCATAGTGAATTAGGACCCACCCTAATGACCTCGTCTTAACTTGATTACATCTGTAAAGACTGTATTTCCAAATAAGGTCACATTCTGAGGTCCTGGGGGTTAGGACTCCAACATATCTTTTAGAGGGGAGGACATAATTCAACCCATAGCAGCATTGTAATTAAATTGTTAAATCATCAGACATTAATATCAATACATGAACAAATGTTCTTTGTCAGGCTAGAGTTCTAACAAATAAATATTTCATTCCTTTTGAAAAAACAGGTATTCCTACTGAGTTGCTTTCCATATTATTCAGAATGGCCTGAAGGAGCTGTCGATCCATCCTCAGCCTCGTGTCAGTACCTCCTTTGTGCGAGTATAGCCTTAATTTTAGTATGGGGTCAGCCAACCCACTGCCTAATTCTGTACGACCTCCAAACCTAGAATGGTTTTCACATTTTTAAAGCGTTGAAAAAAAATATCAAAAGAAAAAGAATATTTCATGACATGAAAATTATATGAAATTCAAATTTCAGTGCCAATAAAGTTTTATTGGAGCATGGCCACTCTCATTCATTTGCATTTTGTCTATGGCTGCTTTCACACTCCACTGGCAGAGCTGAGGAGTTGGAAAAGAGACCATGTGGTCCACAAAGCTTAAAATATTTACTCTATGCCACTTACAGGGAACTTTGCTGACCCCTGCTTCAGGATGCGAATTCTGTGAACTCTACTTCACTTACAGTCGTTTGCTGCCAATCCTGGATGACACAGCCCAACACTGAGGCAGATAATAAGTATCTCGTGCTGTGAGAGGATGTTTCCTTTCATCTGTGATAACGTCATGATTTGGCCTAATCTGTTACTATGAGAAGAATCATGCAGTTAATTAGTAAGCATTTAATTAGAAAACTGAATCAGTGCAGTTAATGGGCATGCTTAATATTCCATTGACAAAATTAACTGGTAGAGATCAAAGGTATGTTCATTACCACCACCCCCCGCAAGGCTCCCCCCACTACAGCGGTATTTTGTTAAACATCACCTCCATTGGGACCTAAGACTCCACATTTCTAACCACCCCCCAAGTGACGTAACCCCTGCAAGTCCATTGGCCACACTTTTCATGGCAGGAGTTTAGATTATGAACAAAATGGATGGATTTCTTTCTATAGAGTTAGTTTCTTTCCCATACTAACTAACTGTGATTTTTAGATTAAATATATTTGTATTACTGGGAAAGGCAAGTAACTCAGTTCCACTTTTCTTTCTTGGCATTGGGATTTCAGTATAATTTTAATTGATGCTCTATTCCCTCAGCCGGGGAAGAGCAACTATGAAGAACGCTATTAGTTCTCATCAACTCAAATCTAATTAAAGAGAACAGTAAGTTTAGGAGAAAATACATCAAGTTAAAATTTGGATCCAAGTAGGTCCTGATGACAGGATTAACATAAGGAAGATCATATTTTTCAAAATGTTTAGGTACAATTGGAGAATGAGACAATGCGTTTTAATGATTTGTGTTGATTTGGGGTTGGACTAAAATATTACCTTCCTTCTCTCCCTCCTCTACGTCTTTCAAGCCACCTGGAGTTCTTAGGGAAGCCCGGAAACGTGCTAGCTTTTGTTGTATTGGGGAGCTGATCCAGGCGGTGTGAATCGGAAATCTTAACCTTTGTGTCCGTGACCCCAAGTCTGGTCTGAATGGATACCACAGGCTTCACACTCAAGCCTACGGATGAAGCCTAATCCCTTCAGATTGCTTTGTGATGCCCCAAGCTTGGTGTGAGGCTGGGCGTTCCTGGGGAGGTGACCGCTTGTCTGTGTCTGTTGGCAAGTCTGGACTCAAAAAGGCTTCCTCTCCCCTTTGGCAGTAAGCTGCAAATCCTGATTGAAGGTAGGCAGACGCAGACATCCAAGAGGGCAGGTATCTGTCACCTTTCATGATCCAAGGATTTGGGAGTGCTTCTAAAGCAATATAATTCAACGTATGTGAGATTCTGAGTCATCACCATTAGGTGTGGTTACCATCAAAACGAAGGAATTATCTTCCCAGTGACTTTTCAGCCTGTCACTCAGCTGAGTTTGCCTGATGGACAGACAAGGCCCCAGAGGGACTCCATGTGATCCTTCTGGGGAATTTGGAGCCCAGAATTGAATGAAGAGTACCCCATCGCTGCCGCCGAGATCTCACCGAGTGATAGTGGGGAAGGCTCCTGGTCTTCGGTTTTATTTCCTCACCTCTAGTATGGTCAGGTTTGCCTCTTGCTACTTTCATAGGATGGAGGTCCACCGCAAAGGCTGCTACACACACTGCCGTATTTAACTATGCAGAAAGGGGTGAAAACTTCATTTGGGGTATGAAATACAAAGGAGAAAAGTTAAAAGTCTGTGTGAGCAAAGCATTCAGAGTAGAACAGCTCCCGGCTGCCTCCCTTCTGACCGAAAGTATCATAATCTGTGTCTTCTCTATGGCATCCGTTTCCTCACAGAGAAACGGTCTGGTTTCTGACACCTTTCTGCCTACTAGTTGTGTCACTTTGGGCAAGTTCCTTAATTTCCTTGTTGCCTTGGTTTTCTCATCTATAAAATGGGAATGGTAGAAATCCATAGGGGTTTTATGAGGATTATAAGTTTACAGATCTGATTGATTAGAACAGTGTCTGGCATATACACGGCTCAGTGAAAGCTAGCTCTTACTGTCGTGAGTTTTCTGATGTTCAGAGAACCTGAGGCAACGGTGGTGAGATGAGAAGATCTGCGTTCAAATCCTGACTCTTGGCTCAAATTTGGGCCTATCCCACAGCATCTCTGAAATGCCTTCTCTGTAGAACAGGGAGCATAGTACCTATCTCTGATGGTTAGTTAAGGTAAAAGGACAATTTATGAAGAGTCTGGCATTGTTACTCTAGAAGAGGTGGTTGAAGTCCAGCTCATTATGGAAATATGGACTACTAAAAGGTACCGAATTAACTGAGAGAAAGCAAGCTAGGTTTTTACTGAAATTAGAAAACTATTTGCAGACAAATATCCATTATGAACCGTGGCAGGGATGCAGTTTTCCTCTAGTTTGCTCTCATCCTTTCATTTTGATTCAATTAGGTTATAATCATGATAACAACATTTATTGAATGCTTTATGTACTTTATCTCATCAGTCTTCACCGAAGCCAGGCAATGTTATGATAGGGAACATTTTGATCCCTGTTATACTGTGTATCAGAAATCTGTAGCCCAGAGAGGTTCAGTAACTTGCCTGAGGTCACATAGCTACCAAGAGGCAGAGGCAAGGCTATAACCTAGTTTTCTTTGGCTCCGAA
Organism: Balaenoptera acutorostrata; assembly: GCF_949987535.1. Lineage (NCBI taxonomy): Eukaryota > Metazoa > Chordata > Mammalia > Artiodactyla > Balaenopteridae > Balaenoptera > Balaenoptera acutorostrata. The sequence continues at coordinate 65,607,907 of NC_080080.1, read as the reverse complement.
GACAGTGCCCTTTACAACTAGGATGTTCTCCCTTCTATAAGTCAAGTCAAATCTCTTGATCCCTCAGAGCAATGTTTGTCATGACAGTTCAAATTAGAGAACATCGGATCTTCATTTTAGTTCAAAGTAGGGAGAGAAGTCAAAGGAGAAGAAAGAGTAAGGATCCGTAAAAGTCAAGTACTGACCGATTTCTGCTACTGAACAAATGCTGACATGCCATAAGGCTGAATCACTGTCTTCCAGTCTTGAAATATCTGCTTCCCCAATCATTTCCCTTATAGGAGGGCCTTATGGGCAGTACTGGGTTGGAAGGGGAAGTGGGGTAGGTGCTCTTGCCTGGAAGACATACTTGCTAAGCAAGCACCTGGTTTGTATGAAGGTGTTATGCATGTTGCGGTGGTTGATGTGGTTGATAGTGATTCTGGAACTAAAGCCTTCCTGCCACCGTCACTAGGTGGTGGAAATGCCAGGCCTCTGACTCGGTCTCTGCTAACAGTAACCAAAGGTAGGTGAGGGTGCAATGGTCTACTCTACAGTGTGGCCTGGGGTAACCCCGTGTTTAGTAGCATTACTGGATTAAACCAGGCTGCAAAGAATAGCCCTACTCTAAATAAACTCTGTATTTTATAGTGGCCTGTATCGGGAGAGTTAATCTGGTTTCGCTTGGCACGTTGTACTAAGGGATTTCACAGCTTAGTTCATTGCTTTTGTAAACAACGTTTTTCTTCCTCCTTCTGAAGAGATCTGTTTTGTAGGGAAATTAGAGCCATCAATCCATCCAGAGGGATGCAGTCACATCAGTCTTTTCTACCAGATGGTCCCTATTAGCTGGTCATGAGTGTGCCTGGGCTGGGAGACAGGAGGAAGCAGAGAAGGCCATAGAAGCAGGAAATGTGTGCGGCGTAGCTAATGCTGCTCATGTAGCAGAGGTGCCCCAGTGCTTGCCGCTGAGCTTCGAGTCATTCTCTCCTTCTTTCTCTGTCTCTCTCCCTGCCTTTCTCTTAATCTCTCTCTCTCTTTATTTATTTATTTATTTATTTATTTATTTATTTATTTATTTATTTATTTTTGGCTGTGTTGGGTCTTCGTTTCTGTGCGAGGGCTTTCTCTAGTTGCGGCAAGCGGGGGCCTCTCTTCATCGTGGTGCGCGGGCCTCTCACTATCGCGGCCTCTCTTGTTGCGGAGCACGGGCTCCAGACGCGCAGGCTCAGTAGTTGTGGCTCACGGACCTAGTTGCTCCGCGGCATGTGGGATCTTCCCAGACCAGGGCTCGAACCCGTGTCCCCTGCATTAGCAGGCAGATTCTCAACCACTGCGCCACCAAGGAAGCCCCCTTTTTTTTTTTTTTTTAATTGAAGTATAGTTGATGTACAATGTTGTGTTAGTCTCTGGTGTGCAGAAAAGTGATTCAGTTTGAGATACACATATATATATTCTTTTTCATTTCCTTTTCTATTATGGTCTTACGGGATATAGAATATAGCTCCTTGTGCTGTATCGATACAATAGGATCTTGTTGTTTATCCATTATCTTACTTTTCCTTTTAAGTAGCTAGACCTCGGAAGTCTTAGAAGACCTCTCCAAGTCCCTCTTCTCTCATCTCCTTTACATATAAATTCCATTTAACAGTTGAATTGCACGGATAAGCATTTGACTAAAAGATTGTTAAGCCTACAGGTCACCAAAGACTTGCCATCAACCTCATGTGAGAACAGTGAGGAGCCAAACAAAGTAGATTAGGTGCTGCAGAGCCAGCTAGGGACCAGATTTGAAGATAATTGTGGGGGGATATTTTAAAAAGAAGAAACAGAAGAAGTGAACAAGCTATGGAATGAGGAGTAAATAGAGGTCAAAAACTTGAAAGGCCATGGGTAGGTGTTTCCTTGTTTCTCCTCTTACCAACCCTGAGACTTGGGCCTTTGTGTTCTCATCTGCAAAATGGGATAATAATGATGCCAATCTCATATAGTTGTGAGGATTGGGTGAGGAAATAATGGAAAGCAATTAGCACAGATTAACACTTAACATTTGTTCGTTATTGTTAGAATTATCACTCTTTTCCCCACAGAAGTAATTAGAGATTCTGTGAGGGATCATTTAAGATGCTATGGCTTTGAAATGGGTCAAAACCTATTCTTCTGTCATCTCGTCTTTTTTTTTTCTTCTGTTTCCATCTTTCACGTTACACTAAAACTAGAGTAAACACCCCAAAGTTTTCCCCTGTAGGTGTATGGAAACTTGCAAAATATTGGTAAACTGCTGTGAAATTACACCTTTTTGCTCTCTAATCCCTAGAATTAAATCCCGCCAAGGGCACGGGCCGCCAAGCTTCACAAGTGTTGCTAATTCTTTGGCCTCTCTCCAAAATAACCATGCCACAATCTCATTCACAGCCCCAGAAAGTCCTCTTGTAGAAGCTGAGTTCTTCTTTTAATGACTATTTCTAATGGTGCAGTTGGCTTGTATAAGGCAAACGTGTATTTTCAAGTCAGCCTTAAAATCTTAACTGCTGTCTAATTTCTGCCTATTAAGTAAAAACACCACACACACACACACACACACAGAGGAACCAGCAGTGCCCCCAAACTCCTGCGAAATCCAATTTCAATCAATTCTTAGTCTTTTATAGCTGGAAGGAACTCCGAAGCCCTTTGATGCCATTTTCTCCATCTTATGGTTGAAGGAATTATATTGGGGAGGTTGGATGACCTGCCTGGACACATGGTTGTTCTGAAAGAGCCTGGAGCTTTTCCTACTACATGGCATCATTTCCCACCCCCAAATGGAAAAACTCCAAATCAAAACACCCTTCATGCCTTTAGAGGATAAATGCCCGAAGGAAGTGCTTCCAAGGCCAACTTTAGATGGTACTAAATTCATCACCCAGCTTACGCAGATCATTGTGTCTTCTTTGAATTCTCATTATTGGCTCCAGGCATGCCTGGTGTGCACAAATGTTCACCTAGACAGCTCCTTCTTTCCTTCTTTTTTTTTTTTTTTTTTTTGCTGCACCTTGAGGCTTGCGGGATCTTAGTTCCCTGACCAGGGATCGAACCCGTGCCCCCTGCAGTGGAAGCTCAGAGTTCTAACCACTGGACCACCAGGGAATTCCCTGCAGCTCCTTCTTTCTACCTCCAGTGACCCCACAGAGGGGAGATAGGAATTGGTCTTTAAAATTTTAGATAATTTCATAGTTAACAAATTCATCATGATGCAAAGGAAGCCAGAATTTTCTTTGAGGTTGATGAATGTGACCTTCCCCAGCTTGGTCTTTGTTGGAGAAGAAACTTGGGCCGCACAGCTCCAGATTCTGACCCAGGATGACTGTTTATCAACTTGTCCTATGACCCATGGTGGAAGCACAGAAATATAACAAGCAGGCCCCAAATCTATTGATTAGACCTCCACCAGTTACGTTACTGATGACCTGCTCCTTAAACTTCGGGCAGAAAACCATTCCCAGTTCTCATGCAGCCATTTATTTTAAAACTTCTTAATAGTTCACGTTTTCTTTGTTTGGTTTGAGATTTCTCTCCCCACCCCTGTGAGGGTTGCCTTATGTTATTATTTGACAAACAGAGCCTCTTTCCCCTGGTCTCTCCTCTGCCTCTCCCCCAGATATTCTGCTCACTAACTCTTTCCTACACAAGGTTGTGCAGAGATGCCGAGGGAAGTGTGTGATTTCATCCAAGTTTGGCTCCTCAGGCTTCACGATCTCTGAGTAGAGCAGCGTGTCTTAGAATCCTGGCTGTTTTCTAGAGTCACCGAGGGAGTATCAGAAACTGAACTTGCCGTGGTAATCATTTCACAATATATGTAAGTCAAGTCATTACACTGTATACCTTAAACTTTCACGGTGCTGTATGTCACTTATATCTCAATAAAACTGAAAGAAAAGGCAAATGCAGGTGCCGAGGCCACACCGTGGACCACTTGAAGCATAATTTCAGGGGAGAGGTCCTGGCATGGGTCTACTTTTAAGCTCCCCAAGTTAATCTAGTGTGCAGCCAGGGTTCAGAGCTACTCACTTAGGGTTTTCCTATAACAAAGAATTAAACTAAACATAGAAATAAGGAATGGAACCCCTAACGGGTTAGACAGACGGCACAATGTCAGGTGAAAGAGAGCTGATGGCAGGGAAGGCAGGACTGGATGTGCATGAGTACGTCATGGATTTTTTTTTTATACTGACTTTTCAAGAGCAGGTGATCAAATGTATCCTTGCATGTGTCTAGAGCTGTAGCTTCAGGATGGTGTGGCGGTGGCCCTGACCCACGATAAAGGAGCTCCTATTAGGCAAGACGTGGAGAAATAGAGTAGGGTGTGCTTTGTCCAATGAATGGCAGTCCTCAGCTCTGATTCTAGGATTTGCTTGCTGGTGTGATACTGACTATTTTTTGTACATCAGTTTCCTGCAACACAGCGACTTCTCCAGCAATGGAAACATGTCTGTCTCCAGTGCCAGACAGCTAGCAGGAGCAAACGATGTGCTTGTGGAACAAACGAGTCAGGGAAGAATGAGTAAATGAGCAGCAAAATTGTACCACTGGGCCAATCCTCCATTTTGCTGGGTTGTACTATGGTTGTCAATGATATCGTGTCAGGACATATCATGGAAATGAAGAACCTAAGTCATGCCTTATCAGAGTGAAGTCCTTTAGAAAATCATACCCTGACCTTTCAGAAAGTGCTGCTTTCAGTGGGTATCTGTAGTGGCACTCAATCCAGTGGGCTAGGAACACTAATGCTGAGGGCCATCAATTAAAAAAAAAACTTCATTAAAAATTCCATTTTTAAGCTCTATAAAATCAGATGCTAGATGAAAAAATAGAAGAAAGCCCATAAAACAACTCGTGATAAAAATGTATTAGGAACAAGGAATTTAATTACAGTGTATAAACTCTTGGTGTTACATCATCATTGACTTAAATACGGACCAATGGACTTTATGATTTTGGTGAAACCCTTTCATCTTCCAAATCCAAGGTCTTTTAAATGATACTGTTATAAGCGAATCAGTTAATTCAATTTTATATTACAGGTGGTGCAAGACCAGTCTTAAGAAAAGGTATAAAAGCAAAAGAAGTTGGTCTTAAGTGCCCTCCCCAGCCATAATCTTGGAAACTTACACAGTGGTTGTCTAGTCTATACATGTTCCTGTATTGGAAAAGGAGGTGTGTGTGATGGGTGGAGAGACAGGGTCGGGGGCAGATTGGTAAAGGGACAATGAAAATTACAAGAATTTAAAAAATGAAAGCAAAAGTGCAGGAGATCAAGCAACAGCTACCTTGTATCATTATGCCATTGATGAAACTGCCTGAATTCCCCTTTACAATCTAACAAAATGTTCTTATTTAATTAAAATTTTGATGCATCAAGGTACCATCGTATGGATTAATTTGGGGATGATTATTTTGATGGTAATGGTTCTGCTGGTGATAATAGACTTAATTGCTCCCTACTGGTAGACGCATTCATTTTTTTCACATCCCTTAAAGCTCCATTTCTAAAGCACCTTCCAATGTACTTACTTTCCTGTAACTACCCAGGTGGGTTAAATCAAGCCCATGTAATTAATTCTTCACTGTCCGCTCAAGAGATATGGATTATATCTTTCTGTGTCAGGAAAAGAAATGGACATTATAGATGTCCTGGGCTATACCTTCTTTCCTTGCTTAGCTACTCTCATTACTAATGCTTTCAGTCCTTTTAACCTTTGTTTTTATATCATGTTAAATTAGAAACCAATGAAATTGGGTATTTGGGGTTCTCCCTGAGCCATCTGAACACCAAAACAGCTGATGGCTAGCATGCACTGGAACTTGGTGGTCAGGCTGGCTGGACTTGAGTCTTGACACTGCTTCTCACTAGCAGTAGGACTCTGGGCAGGCTACTTAACTAAGACTCAGTTCCCTCATCTGTAAAATGGCACAATCAGACCTCATGGGTTAGTCATGAAGGTTAATGAAACAATGTCTTGTAAAGCACTTACCACAAGTGCCTGGGACAGGTGAAGAGCTGGATTGGTATTAAGTACTAAATGTAATGCCAGCTATTTCATATGAAGCTATGACATGTACCTCCATAAGCCAGAAACACTTACTCAGTGAATTGTCCACTACTTATTCATCGTATACTCTGAACACAGGACTACATTAAAGCCCAGGATTTGAATGAACATTGAAGTTTAATTAAGTAGGATTTACCTAAGTAAGTAAAGAGGAAGAGTAATCTGTACTAATATCATAGCCTCTAGATACAGCCTCTAGATACAGGGAGCTATGGAGTACTTGAAGTGTGGCTAGTCTGAATTGAGCTGTGCTATAAATGTAAAAGACATGCCTGATTTTAGAAACTTTGTGCAAAAAAGGAAAGTGTAGGGCTTCCCTGGTGGCGCAGTGGTTGAGAGTCTGCCTGCCAATGCAGGGGACACGGGTTCGAGCCCTGGTCTGGGAAGATCCCACGTGCCGTGGATAGCTGGGCCCGTGAGCGACAATTACTGAGCCTGCGCGTCTGCAGCCTGTGCTCCGCAACAAGAGAGGCCGCGATAGTGAGAGGCCTGCGCACCGCGATGAAGAATGGCCCCCGCTCGCCGCAACTAGAGAAAGCCCTCGCACAGAAACGAAGACCCAACACAGCCATAAATAAATAAATAAACAAATACTTAAAAAAAAAAAAAAGGAAAGTGTAGTCTCATTCATTTATATTGATTATATCAATATATTGAACTGATAATATTTTGGACGTATTGCGTTAAATGAAATTTATTATAATTAATTTCACCTATTTCTTTATACCTTTAAAAATATGACAGTGAGAAAACTTTAAATTACATATAATGGCTCACATTCTTTTCTAGTAGACAACACTTCTAGATGGTACAGCCCATCATTAAAAAGGAAACAGTGGAGTAGGCAGTGACTCAAAGAACTTTTAGTCTAGTAGAAGGAGATGGTATTGATACACATGAGAAAGGAGCCCATGATACCTTATATGGCCTGGTTCCTAATACCTAGGGGCTTTGAGGTCACCTGCATCTTTTACATATTCAGTGGGTGTGGGGAGAGGGACTTAAAACAATGGCCGCCACCACCTGGAAAGCTACCTAAGCAGCAGAGGAATTTTCCTAACCAGTTTTGAGAACTTAACAGCACCCCTTTGTCTTCTGTAAAATCAGATATCAAAATAGCAAAATGGAGGTAAAAGAGCCTGCTTCTGATGCTGCAATCTTCAGAGCCTCTCTGTGCAGAGAACATTTTTTTTTTTTTTTTTTTTTTTTTGCCTGCGTTTGTGTAGTACTTTTGCCAATAGAGTCGAGACATACTTTGGAGTACTTTGTTGAAAAAATATAAGATGTGAAAGAAGCCTGAATATAGAGAACTTGAAACCAGAAGAAAAAAGGCACATTTTAAAGCTTTTAGCCTTGTCAAGAAATAGCTATTTTGACTTTCCCATAGATGGGAAAGGCTTTTGAGCCTGCCAAGAAAAGGAAACAAAATTTCAACTAACCTACCAGAACTTTATTTTCCTTTTCCTATATGCCAGGTTTGAAGAGGCTTTCCTGTCTTCTAGTGCAAGAGCGTGCTTTCATTGTGTTTCCAGTACCGTTCAGGTACCCTTTCCACGCAGAGCTAATAAACAAAAAGTATCTTGACCCTTCAGTTTTGGAAGTAAAGAAGGGAAGGATGGAAGTAAGGATAGAAAGAAGGACAGGATCTTTATGGAGGGTCTTCTATGTGCCAGGCATCATCATGTGTGATGAGCTAGAACTCTCTGGAATGTAATTTAAGGCATGAAACAAGCAGCTTCCTGGTCATCCCAGGACAAAAGTGACAGTATGCACCTGCATCAATCCCTAATCTAGACTGAGACCATTTAGCCTTTATCCTGAGCCTTTTTTCTGCCCATCCTGCATGTCTGACTCACATCTTCCACAGGGAGAAAGATCCCTCCGCAGTGTGGATGGTGGCCATTCACTCTGCTGAGATGTCTGCCTTTTGCTGAGAATGCAGTGCACGTTTTTGAGGCTTACGCATCTTTTCCTTCCGAATTTGTATCACTTTTGATCACTGCTAGGTTTTTCCCTTCTAGAAAATACTCTTTAATGCCATGAATCCCTAATGGGAAAACATAAAAGCTGCTAGACACTTCCTATCCGGAACTGATTTTTGAAGACGAGTGGACTTCTGCATGAGCAGAGGAAACTACATCTGATGGACAAATTTCTCTTTGCTCTGAGCAGAGGCCTATCGAGAAAACTTGTTAGGAGAACAGCCGTACTCAAAGAAAATAATAACCCTGCAAAAACATGCAGAAAGGAAGTTTGAATAAACTTTTCTCTCATGTTCCCAGCAATTTGAAATTGGCTGAATTGGGACAACTCAAAGGAAATAACCTTCGTTTTTCAGTAGGTTATATTGGTTTGAACATCTGGGGAAAGAATGGCCCTTCATTCATTGAAATGTGTCTGTAGAGAATATAATGATATCATTATGATCAGCCACCTAAATTTGTGTGTAAAATGCTGTGTTCTTTGAAAGTGGATTTTGTGCTATACGTGAACCAATTGTTTTCGTACCCTGTAAACAATAATTCATACCAGAAATTTAATTACCCATGTGTACCGTAACTATGCCAACCACATAAAACCCTGGTTTTTTAAAACCCACACCCCCTTCTCTTCAGATGAATGCCCTCTGGAATTGAAGTGGTGTTTTTTGTTTTATTTTGTCTTGCTGTGAATTATACTGCTTGATGACGTGAACTGGTTACCTACCAGATTTCTATCCTATACCGTTTAGTCATAGTTTGTCCAATCCTGATGGTACAGGTTGAAATCTTTTCAACAAAAGGGAAAGAAACAAGGGATGAAAAATTTATTCATCTTGCAATGTAATATGGTGACACCACGTACCAGACCCCAAACATAATAATACCATTGCTCCTGCAGCATTAGGACAAGCTTTGCCAAATTGGACCTGCCATATTAGAAACTGCATACATTTGTCTGTAGAACATAAACGTAGCCTTTGACTCCAATCTTACTAGCAGTACTCTAGTAAGTAGATAGTCACCACTATCTGTTAAATGTCATTTAAATGTGTCAAGCATTTGCTTGGGTCTCTGTGTTGGCTTACAAGCCAATCAAAATTTGTTGAGTATTTTCCACATGCCAGGAACTCACTGAACTGTTCACTTACATGATCTCATGGGGTCCTCGCAGAAACCTGTGAGCTTATTTCTCTTGCTTTACAAATAAAGAGACTGATACCTAGAGGAATTAAATGGCTTGACCAAAAGAAGTGAAAGTGAAGACTCAAATCCAGGCCAGCTGACCCCAAGTTCAGTAATAGACTTGTTGGCCTGCCCCATTAGGCAAGCTGAAGGTATTGAGACAGGAATGTCCCAGACTGCGGTAAAGAAAAGCGTACAGTGCCAGGATTTCCTATCTACTCACCTTATTAGAAATGAGAAGAATTCTATTTGTGATCTGTGTGAAATATAATTGAGTCACAGCACCAAGTTGGGATCCATAGAGCCTAATCAGTACCACACCTGTACTGACTGCGTCTAATGTGCAGTGATGCAAAATCCTAGAGCCCATCTCCTACCTAAGAGCCACGTCTCACGGAGGCAGGGATTCACCCCCCAGCACTTGGCATTTCATGTGCTGGGTATGTGTGCCAGATCTCTGCCCCGTGCCGCTTTATAGGCACTTTGTCATAGAGTTTATATCCCATGGTTGGAATACGTCCCATCTGAAGGAGTTTCAAGCTGCTCCTGGACGCTTCATGTGAGCAGCACTGCAAGATGGCAGTAGTGCATCTTATGTTCTCAAATGCATGGTTTTATATGTGTATATGTATCACATCAATTCTATCTTAGCGAAGCCTAGTAGCAGAGCTGCCATCTTCCTCTACTGCTGAAGGCATCCCCAGGGAAAGTATTATATATAGTTCACTTTGATTCACTTGGCTCAGCTCTTAGTGATATCAGAGCTTCTGGGCTCCTATTTTCAGAGTAACTTATGGGTGTCCTGTTCATCTGGAGCTTCAGATGGGACACGGGACTGCTCTACATTCTGTCAGCTAAACTGCCTGGTGATCTCTAAGTGGAAACAGATTATGTTCTGATGCTTCCAGTTGCCAGCCTTAAGTACTCATGAATTGAACCACACCTACTTGGAGATAAAACTCCAGATGGAAATATCAACAATTCTCCTGCCTTTATCAATTTTAGATACTGATCCATCAACAATGTCACCTTGATTAGTAGATGACGGAGAGCATTGATGAGTGTTTCCAACTATTGTCATTGGTATTCAATACATATCCTGTCTCACAGATTACCAATTGGTATGTTAGGCCACCAGCCACTGAAATGTCAATTATTGTTATCTTTTTCTCTTCTTTAGCTTTTTCATTAATGTTGACAGCAGAATTTTTCACCTTCATTTTAAAACAGATGAAAGACCTACCAGGTTGAGTTAAGGAGTGTTCTTGAGGTGTGAATCAATTGTATTTTTACTATTTTTCTAGGTGTATATAAATTGAATATCATCTGATATAGATATGTCAGAAATATTTGTATATTCAAATAGCACAATATATTCAAATATATATGTTAAATATATTATATATACATTAATATTTCTGCTTGAATTACATATTGTCTTGCATTTGCATTTTTTGGTTGATATTTAGTTCTTAATGTTTTATAATCCATATATTACGAGAAGTCTAATTAAGAGATATATATTTTTCGTAAAGTTCTTATTTCTTATGGGGGAATACCATGACAGTCCCTCAGAACTGAATTCTTTCAAGAAAGTGAAGAATTGGTTCATAAATCTTCTTGCATCTCTTTGTTTGGATGATGAGTCAGAAAGCTAATATTTAGACAGAGGTTGTACTTCCAAAAAATTAGATCAAAAAAGTAATTTTTCAGCTCTCCAATTGGCACTCTTTGTCTTTTTTGTCTATTACTCATTCTCCAGTGAACTCCATCTATTCAGGTGATTCAGAATCAGGCAAGATTCCCACCCTTTGGCACTTCCAGTGAAAGTCCAAACAGGAAGTTCAAGTGAGTTCTAAGTTATAATTAGTCACCCTTTATTTTTAACACTCGAGAGTAGTTTTATTTTATTTATTTATTTATTTTTTGGCTGCGTTGGTTCTTCGTTGCTGCACGCAGGCTTTCTCTAGTTGCGGCGAGCAGGGTCCACTTTTCATCGTGGTGCATGGGCTTCTCATTGCGGTGGCTTCACTAGTTGCGGAGCACGGGCTCTAGGCACGCGGGCTTCAGTAGTTGTGGCACGCGGGCTCAGTAGTTGTGGCACACGGGCTTAGTTGCTCCGTAGCATGTGGGATCCTCCCGGACCAGGGCTCAAACCCGTGTCCCCTGCATTGGCAGGCGGATTCCCAACCACTGTGCCACCAGGGAAGTCCCTTGAGAGTAGTTTTAATAAAGGCTGTCATTAATAAAGTTAACTTAAACTTCTGCCTTAAAAAAAAAAAAAGTAATTCTGTATCAGCCTTGAAAGGAAGAAATTCTGACACATGCTACAACATAGATGGACCTCGAGGACGTTATGCTGAGTGAGAAATAAGCCACACAACAAAAAGACAAATATCGTGTGATTTCATTCCACTCAGATGAGGTAACTTGAGTAGGCAAATTCATAAAGACGGAAGGTAGAAGGTGGTTACTGTCGGGAGGGAAGAAATTTCCCTCTACCCTTCTAAGTTCTTCTGGCTGGTCTAAGAATTAAACTGACACGAGACAGGTTAACAGGAGGAAATCAAACAAAAGTTTAATGACATGTACACGTGGAAGAGACCCAGGAAAACTGAGTAACTCCCCAGAATGGCTGAAACTCTTACCTTGAATACCAACAAAAGAGGATGTTGAGGGTAGTGGTTTGGGACTTCAAAGGAGGGGAAGGCAATTCACATGAAGAAGGAAAAGCAAATGTTTGGTAAATAAATGTTTGCTGGGCCTGCAGAGCAGTGGGAAACAGAGTGGGCTCTGATTTCTAGGTAGGTGTTGCCTGGAGTGTCCCACAGCACACCTAGCCCATATTCTTGCAGATGTCTCTGGTGGTAGCTCTATTCTGGGAATAGTCTGCCTAAAACTTCCCGAGTCTTCTGTTTCTTAAAAATAATCAGCCTAAATTAATACTCCTGACAAAGAGACACATTTTGAGGTGGCAAATTTTGCTCCCTTGTATTGCCAAGGGCTGGCGGGAGAGGGAAATGGGAGTTAGTGTTGAATGGGGATGGAGTTTCAGACTGGGACAATGGCAACGTTCCAGAAATGGGTAGTGGTGATGGTTGTACAACAATGTGAATGTACTTAATGCCACTGAATTGTACACTTAAAAATGGTTAAGGTGGTAAATTTTATGTTATGTCCATTTCACCACAGTTTTTTTTTTTTTAAGGTCATTCTGACATGGTTTCCCTGTAACTTGACAGTGTGATTCTCCAAGTCCTGAGGGAATTGCAGACAGAGGGAGAAAATTTAAGGAGGGGACCAAGCACCCATTTAATAATCTATGGTTTGGGGGATATACCTTTCCTAACTTTTTAAAATTAGTCCAAGAGTTGGGAAACGGCATCTTCTTCTATTTACCACAGCTCTCAGCAATTCCTGATAGAGATTTTGCAATTCTGAGAAAGATTGCAGAGCCACAAAAATAATAATACATTTTTATAAGAAAGCATTTGAAATCTTCTAAGAAAAGTTATAATGATTCTATTTTCTTGGCTGACGTTCCAAAATAAAAGGAAGTTGAGTAACCTCAAGATCACTCAGTAAATACAAGGAAGAGCTAAAAATGGATCCCACGATTCCCCTACTCGCCCTGCATCTGAAAACACATGCTCGCCTTGTCCTTCTCTGCAGCAGGGGGCTTGGCAGGATACGTGAGGGGCTGGCAGCATGAAGAGAATCTTCCATGTCTTAAAATAAAAACCTATGGTGACAAAGCAAACTCTGTTACGAACGCTGACTCTGCCTCCTGACCCAGCATTATCTACTGATGGAGAGGAACACGAGGAAACGGCTTTCCCTCTACTAGCCATGTTGCCATTTCTGGATGAATTCCTCCTATTTGGATTCTTAATTGTTTGGGTCCTTTGTAACTCTGCTTTTCCTCTTTTTAAAAAATTGCATTCCTCCTCGAGTTTGTGAGAACTTTTTCAGTGCCGAGGAAATTAAGAGAATTTTAAAAATCAATTCAGTATCAGCAAACACGCTAGTCTTCAATTTGCTTTAAAAAGCACACACATTTTTTACAGTTCCTTTGGCTACTTACCCAACGATATCTTCAATGACATTTCAATGAAATTATATATTTCAGTGAAAAAGCAAGGGCTTGGTGCTGTCAGACAAAGCTGGACAAGGGTTACAATGGTGTAAACAGATCTTATTTATTAACTGCTGGCCGTAGGGGAAAAAGCCGAGCTCCATTTCGAATTGCGAAATGCATAGAGGTAACTGGGCATTTTAAAGGGAGAATGAGGGAACAAGCCGGGGCTCCAGGAGAGTCAGAGTTAGGATTCTGTTCTCCCACGGGGACCAAGGTCCCAGCCCTCCTAATGATTACATTTTTTTTTAAACATCTTTATTGAAGTATAATTGCCTTACAATGGTGTGTTAGCTTCTGCTTTATAACAAAGTGAATCAGTTATACATATACAATATGTTCCCATTTCTCTTCCCTCTTGCATCTCCCTCCCTCCCACCCTCCCCATCCCACCCCTCTAGGTGGTCACAAAGCACCGAGCTGATCTCCCTGTGCTATGCGGCTGCTTCCCACTAGCTATCTATTTTACATTTGGTAGTGTATATATGTCCATGACACTCTCTCACCCTGTCACATCTCACCCCACCCCCTCCCCATATCCTCAAGTCCATTCTCTAGTAGGTCTGTGTCTTTATTCCCGTCTTGCCACTAGGTTCTTCATGGCCTTTTTTTTTTTTTTTCCTTAGATTCCGTATATATGTGTTAGCATACTGTATTTGTTTTTCTCTTTCTGACTTACTTCACTCTGTATGACAGACTCTAACTCCATCCACCTCATTACAAATACCTCCATTTCATTTCTTTTTATGGCTGAGTAATATTCCATTGTATATATGTGCCACATCTTCTTTATCCATTCATGGAATCCAGGTCCTGGAGAGAAAGATGGTCTTGAGTTGTAGAAGGTACATCTGCATCTCAAAGGAACCGAGGAAGGATTCACAACTCTAAGTCCTTTTTAATAAATGCTCTGAGAAAGGGAGGTCAGGGGCTTATCTTCAGGTTGTTGCTAGCAGAAACAGTAAATCCTCTTGATAGCCGTGAGCTTTTCCAGGCGGGAAGTTACAAGTGATCCGGGTCATCCAGGGATGCCATCTTGAGCCACACTGGGAGAAGCCACACTCCAGTTTGGCCACGTGTCTTAGTGCAGGAGTTTGAATGGAATGTTCCTGCCCAAGGGTTTTGTAGTTCACAGCACTCATGATGCTATGTCTCTGCAGAAAAGATGTCATGTCTCCACAGAAAAGAATATAGTATCTGATTCGGAGGGAGCAACACAAAGCCTGATTTTAAGCCCCACTTTAGTTCTTCAGTGTCACATAAGATATGAGAATCATGAGTAAGGTTGACCTGTCCTTTGGTAAACACTTTGCTGATGGTTGCTTGTGTTTGGGAGAAGATATCAGTGGTTTACTTTAGGATAAAAGGAATAAGGTTCATCTTTTAAACTGCACAGTAGTATTTTTGCATCAGATGCATTAGAAATTTCAGTAATTCCTGTTGCATGGTGCATGTTTTATATATATTTTTTCAGATAATAGAAAGTCAGAGTTTGAGTAAAATATTAACAAATTAATATTAATGAGTGGGTGTTCGTTAATATATTCAGTTTCCATCTACTTTTAGTTCACAAGCCAGAATTCTCCTGGTTAAGTAGGACGTAAGATTTTTTAGTCTATTTAGAGAAATGTGTATGGAATAATGCACATCAGAAAAGGAGAGAGAAATTGCGGATTCAGAAATGACACCTGTCTAAATAGCTTTTATAAGCAAATAGAGGACTGTATTACTCACCAGACCACGTAGTAATACCTAAGAACCAATAGAAAATGTCTTTATAATAGGCATTCACTTCATAAGAAATATGTTTGCTACTAAATTAACTTGACATTGTCTCTCCTATGGAATTTTACATTGTGCAAAGTGTTTTAAATTTATTTTTTTCTTTCTCTGTATACTTTTCTTGTCTTTACAGAAATGTGCACAATACAAAACTATGTTTGCTGTGTTTTTCACTTAAAGACATTTTTCTTGTCTACTTTTAAAAGAAGGGATTTTCATTAAATCTGACAGCCTAAGATTATATTTTTCCTATTATTCCTCTGTATTTTACAGAATGGAACAAATTGTGTTTATTTTGAAATCTTCTCACCCATAGTTTCCAGAACTATACCATGCTGGATTTATGGGTATGGATTTCTGTTTTTAAGTTATTCATCACTGAGAGTCTGTTGCTTGTCTTGTTCTAAACGTTTCTGAGGGAGACACTGGAACACCACCTCTGTTCACTTAAAGGATTTGATATCATTCACTTTGCAACAGGGAGACTGAAAGATGAGTCATGGGCCCTTTAAAAGCCATATTTCCCACTAATCATCAATGAGAATAGACGCTTCAGTGATGGAGATGTGAGGTCAAATGGGTCACGCAGCAGCGTACCACTATGAAAATCTTCCCAAGCCTCTGCCGTGGACTAGATCCCATTAGAATCTTAGCAAACCTCTAAGCACAGTGATCTTTTCTTCCTTGTGGGGATTCTGAACAATTCCGAATATGACATCCAATAAAGTGGTTAATAGAGCCACTTGGAATGCCTCCAATGGGGCAGATCATTCAATTGCAACTGAAGGAATGACATCTGCATCTCACTCAACAGGTGGTTCCTCCCATAGTGGTAAGTCTGTTCTTGATCTGTTGACAATGAGAAGGCAGTGAACCTAGAAGCAGGGACTAGGTGAGTGGTCCAGGGTGCCAACCCATTTCACGTTGCTGTGGATCATAAATTAGTAAGGAGTAATTAAAAGGAAAAACAATACCTAGAAATCCTTAAACCAAAGTAGTCACTGATCTCCGGTGGCCTCCGCCTGCAGCAGCTTGAAGCAGGATTTCGCTTCCTGGCCGGAGATTGAGGTCAGGCAGCAGCAGTGAGAGCAGTGAATCCTAACCACCAGACCGCCGGGGACCAGTGGCCAGTCACAGGGCTGTGGCCTGTCAGCTATGAAGAAATCAATTTCCACATAGAGACGGAAAGTAGTGAAGCAAGTTGAAGGGTTTATTAGGAGGAAAAAGAGTGCAGTACGTGTGGATAGACACATGGGCGGGCTCAGAGAGCAGTTTGAATCACTTTCATGGGGCATTTCTTCCGGGTTTCCTTTGACCGATCTTTGCCTGGTTCTGAGTCTGTATTTGGTGTATCTCAGGGTCCTCCCCTGTGTGCATGTGCATCTCTTAGCCAACATGGATTCTAGCGAAGAGGCCTATGGGTAGTTGACGTCACTTACTATGGGGTGACCCCCCCCCCCTCCCTTTTGACCTCCAAGGAGCCTTTCTGTGCATGTGTAGTCCGGGAAGTCTCCTTGACTTCTAGAATGAGGAATATGTGGTCTTTTATCTGGGCAGGGTCCAGCCTCCTCCATCATCCTGCTTTTGTGGCGTTTCTGCTGTTATGGAGTTTCTGTCCACAGGGGAGAAACTGTTCAGCCTGGGGCCCATCTGTCTCCTGCCTCAGTCACATACATATTTAATTCCTTAAATAAAATTATTTTTTGTGGGGGAGGAGGAACAGATAGGTGATATCCTGTAGCTATTTTATAACTTCTGCCTATAAGTCACTTTTGTATATAGCCTGCTTTTATTTTCACAAGTCCATTCAACCAGTGATTCCAGGTTTCTTGGTTACCTTAGGCCCTTTTCTAAAATCCAAACCTGGGATTTCAATCTGCTGGATGCCTCAGTATTATTCTCTAGCTCCCACTTAGTGGCCGCCTTTTTCTAATAGCTCTCTTCCTGCCCACTTGCTCTTACTTAGAACAAAAGGAGACAGGAAATGACTCTGGAAGAGCTCTGGCTTTGAGTTAGGCACTTTCACTACATTTTCTCATTTAATCTTTACAACAGTCTCCGTTTTACTGCTGAGGAAACTGAGGTTCAGCGAGGTTATGTAACTTTTGCTCAAACTCGTGTTGACAATCTTTGTTGAGCCTGGGATCACCACCAGCCAGGTGCCTCTGCTGCCGCCTGGGCATCCTGCATCCCAAGGTCTTGTCACCAATTTAGTCAACTCACTGATGAGTGAGTGTATCTGTGACGGTCTGCTTAAAAAGAGCGGTTTCAGGATTTATAGGGTATTTTTTGCTGCTTATTTTTAAAGGGAAAGCCAACAGTTATCATACTTTCTAAAGAATTTACCTGTCAATGTCTCTAATCTCTGATGAAAACATAGAAGTAAAGATATAGATGTAGAGATCCACCACCTCCCCACCAGTAAAAATGACTCAGTCTCCCCAGAGACACTTCTATGTTTACTCTGTGGCAACCAAGGCCTATTTAATAGACTGATACATTTGGGAACTTCAAGAGAGCATTGGTGTCAAAACTGACGTTAATTTTCCAAACCCTAGAATTACTGTGTCACAAACCTGTGGGAAGCATTGGAAAAATGCCTTTTCCTGGGCTCTGCAGCATTCATTGAGAAAACTTCGGCTAAGAGAGTCTAGGGAATGAGGAAAAGACAAAGCATGAGCCTCATGCTTTTCCTTCAGTAGAAACAGGTTCAGATTTTTCCCATGAGACAGCTATGCATCATGTTTCATTTTCTACAAGCCTTATAAAAATAACTATATTAAAAAGTTTCTATTAATAGCCGATTTGACCTACAGTTGATTTAAGTCATCATTTCCATAAGTAAATAATTTCTCAGGGAGGCTATTTGGGCAAAGGAATAGTAAAGAATTTTCTCTTGGGAATTCTTTCAAAAGTTACATTTCAATGAAGATGGTGTTGGATAACAAAGGCAGCGTGAAGTGGAATTATGGATTTGAAGTACTTACCATCCAACACTGAAACAACTCATTAAACCCCTACTGTTAAAGATTACTTGACAGTAACATCCACAGAGACTTTCTAACCCCCAAAGTCAATGAAAGCAGCCCTGAGCCACACAAACCAGTGATAAAAGGCTCAGCAGTGACTTGGCTCTAGGCCCAGATGTGGGTTCATCCACTATAAATTTTACTAGATAATCATAGTCAATTCCAAGCACCTTTTGAAAAATGCTTTTATTTTTAATTTAGGCACTAGATCCACATCCAGGCCACCCAATCAACCTTACGCTATTAGAGGGAAATGTAATAATGATTTATTACCTTATTTTAAGATATAATAATGCTAGAAAAGAGTTGATCAGAAATTAACCCCTAATTTAGGATAGGCAACTTTCTGCTCAAGCTCTCTACTTGGATGTGTAACAGACATCCCAAAGGCAACAGGAAAGAAGTAACCCTTGAGTCCAGGGCTACCGCCACACAAACACACCAGATGGGCATTACCCCTTTGGCCCCATCTCAGTAAATAATATCACCCAGTGATTCAAATCAAAACAGTAACGTGTCATCCTTGATTCTTCTCTCTCTCACTCCCAACGGCAGCAAGTCCATCAGTCCTACCTCCATAATCGACTTTGACCTCTTCTCGGTACCTTCTCACCACTAGCCCAAGGACCTAGCATCATTAGCCCTTGTGCAGATTTTTTAAAAGGCATCCCTTTCTCAAGACACAACCATCTGTTGGAATATTGCTGTTCTGTACCTTTTTTTCTCCAAACAAGAAACATCTTCCCCTGTCTGCGGGAAAGCTATTATAGCAAATATAGGTCCATGATGTTTGCACTGTGAATGGCACCCATGGGGTTGGGCTGTACAAAACCTGCAGAATCTTGTGTGGCAGCCCTGAGTCAGGCAACCGTCATCTGATGTCTAGGCTACTGCAAGAGCTGTCTAACTATCCTGCTTCCTCTCTGGCCCTCCTACTACAGTCATTTGTTCACAGAGCATCTAGAATGATCTTTTTAAAATCAGACATCAAATCATGTCCCTCCCCTCTTCAGAACCTTCCAGTAGCTTCCATTTACACTCAAAATAAAATTCCAACTCCCTTCCATGGACTACAGATCTTTTCTTCAATCTTTCCTCCAACTGATTACCTCTTTTGTCTCTGCCCTCTTGGCTCTAGCCACACTGGTTTTGCTGTTCCTGGAACATACCAGGAGTATTTCCATCTGCATTAGTTTCCTAGGGCTGCCTTAACAAATCACCGCAAAATGGGTGGCTTAAAATAACAGAAATTTGTTCTCTCACAGTTGTGGAGGCAAGAAATCTGAAATCAAGATGTCAGCAGAGTTGTGCCTTCTGGAGGTGATGAGGGAGAATTCATTCCATGCCTCTCTCCCAGCTTCTGGTGAATGTTGGCAATCCTGGCATCCCTTGGCTTACAGCTGCATAACTCCAGTCTCTGCCTCTGTCTTCTCTTGGCCGTTTCCACTCTTCTCTTGTGTCTGTTTCCCCTTTTCTTCTCTTTAAGGACTTGTCATCGGATTTAGGACCCACCCTAACCCAGGATAATCTCAAGATCCCTTGCTTACTTTCATCTGCAAAGACCCTTATTCCAAGTAAGGTCATATGCCAAGGTTCCTGGTGGACATACCATTTGGAGAGCCACTATTCAAACCACTATACTACATAACAGCTTTTACATCTGCAGTTTTTTCCTTGAATCTTTTTTCACCTTGTAGACATGGCATTGCTCCTTCACTTTATCTGTTTCTTCTCAAGTAATAATTTTTCAGAGACTTTCTCTGACTGCCCTATCTAAAATAGTAACTCCCCCCTGCCACTGACCATTACTCTTGATTGTCTTGTCCTGCTTTTCTTGTTCTTTGTGGCCCTTTAATACCATCTGCCATTTCATGGTGTATTTTTGTTTGTTTATTTGTTGATTGATTATTGTCCCCATTAGAATATAAGCTTCATGAGGTCACGGACTTTGTCTTCTTCATCTCAATATTGCTTAGGAGTCAGCAAGCTATGTCCCACCAGCCACATCTGCCCTACCACCTATTTTTGTAAATAAAGTTTTATTTGAGCACAGTCAAACCCATATGTTTATATATCATCTGTGACCACTTTCGTGCTATAACAGCAAAGGTGAATAGTCCCGACAGAGACTGTACGGCCCACAAAACCTAAAATCTGCACCATCTGGCCCTTTAAAGAAAACTACATGTGCCTGGCAGATGTGTCCAGCTTATAGTGTATATTTGTTGATTTATATTGTAAAGAGTTATTTCCAAGCAGAGAAGTTTAATTTGGTCTTCGGGTTGACACTCTGAAGAAGAAGATATCTGGGTTCTTTTTTTTCCTGTTTCAAACTTAGAATACTTCATACATGCTAATTTGGGGGGTTAAAAGAGGAAGGGGGAATTCTATTGAGAAAAGATTACAGAATGCACTTCTTAGATCACAAATTACTTTGAAGCGTGTGCCACCTTGTTTAATTTTCAAAAGCACCCAATTAGGTCAGCATTACGCTCTCTGTTTCATAAGCAGGTAAAATGAGGCCACCCAGCCAGTAAGAGGCAAAGGCAGCACTCCAGCTGGGCTCTAACTTTAGGTTCAGATCGCTTGCCTTTGCTTCTGTTCCACCGCAAATGTCATCATCCTAAAAAGACAGCAGATTCATTTGCTTCCAGCAGTCTCTATGGACATGTATCCATCATGAAGCATATCTTAGGCTGCCCAAATCCTAAGTATGATCTTACATTTTAGTGTAAAATTTAAAGATGAAAGATCATCAGCTACCTCATAAATAATGCTATATATTTTTTGTATTCCCACAACACCTGGAAGAGTGCAAGGTACAAACCAAGGTAAGTAATCGATGCTTTAGTAAATGCAATTGGATTCAGTACCCAATACAAAATAAAAAGAAGTGCTGTTTCATGGCCGAATTGACTTAAAATATTTTCTTGAAATCTCAGATGGTCATCCACAGGATGGAGGAGAAGGTAATAGGTACATGGGTACACGAAATGGTTAATAATTAGACTCTTTGTGTCATTAACTGCTTTATCAGGTTCTTCAACCATTTGCTTTAATAAATATTACATGAAGAGGCAGTAAACATCAGAATGGATATGAAAAAGAACAATTAGTGAATAACAATACTAACCTGAAAAATTCTCCTAGAACATGGAGCAGAGAGATAAAGCAGGCAAAACTATGACAGAAAAGATAAAAGATATGGAGGACAGGATGAGAAATTCAATGTCTATATAATAGGAGTTTCAGAGGAGAAAAACAAAGGAGACAGAGAACAAACTATTATCAAGCAAAGTCTTGAGTATTGAATTAGAAAAGATTCAGGGAATGTGACAAGATTAGTGAATGAAGAAGAGGCAGAGCTATGTCCTAGGAAATTTCTAATTTCTAAAGTAAGTAGAGTACCTATAAACCAATAATAGGTTGCCCAAAAAGGAAAGTTACTCAAACAACAAACATAGTTTGACCCTGATAACATTTAGGCATTATGCTGGTTGGTAAACTACCTGCAAGGTTATTTAAGGGATTAGAAAGTATTCATAATCATGATTAAGACTTTGAATAGAAGGGTAGAAACTTCACTAGTCATATCACTTTAAAAGACAGGCTCTATATATCTACCTCAGACTCAGTCCTTTCTTGTTTTTTATTTATACATAGTTGCCAAGCACTCAGTGCTAGATGCTGGTGACACATGGCCGAATAAGGTACGCTCCCCGCACTCAGGGAGTACACAGTCAGGTGGGAGACAAACAATTTCAGTAGGTGTGGCCTATGAGAGATCAAGGAACGCTTCTCAGTGGAAGAGACTTTTGAGCTGGAAGTCAGGGAGGAAGGGGCATTATAAGCAAAAGTGCCTGCGTGTGCCAGAGTACAGAGGCAAACAAGTTTTAATTTAATTCCCATAGTCTTGGTCTTTTTTTCACTTCTTCACCCCTTTGCTTTCAGTTGTGCAACACTGAAACACCAGACCAACTATTTTTTAGGAAAATTAATATCTTCATACATTGTTTCAGTGATCTTCTCCAAACGAAGAAGTGCACAAATTAAAGTAAAAGGTCAAAAAGGATAAAGAAAGAAAAGGGACAAGTGTCTTAATGACAAAGCTCCTTGCACCTTTGAGAGTCAGCTACCGCCGGAGAGTTTTAACATGAAATATTTTGCCTGTGTTATTCATTCAATAAGCCCCAAGGCAGAAACCCTGCTTACTCTATGGCTTATGCAATGCTGAATTGGCTGTCAGTATTCAAATCATAAATAATCATAAAGGCACACAAAAACTTGGAAATGCAAAAGTGAAGGCTTTCATTATAATGTTAACTCATCCAAACTGTGCTCATATATTGTCTTTCAATTCTGGATAAACTTTCTGGGGTTGTTTAACTATATGAAAAATGTGCAATACAGTCAAGTTGCCATTCTAATGAGAACCTTAGAGTTTCAAAATTTGGGCCTTTTCTGAGCATTATGGCTTAAAGCCTTCACATTGTATTAGCAGGAAGTTTCATATTAAGGAATAATAGCAGACAGTCCTTTGTATTTGTAAATAATTGTCCCCTGTGCAAGCAGGAGCACATGTATTGTGAAAGCTGTTTTCCGGTAGAGGTCATAGATTTCCTTGATTACCTGTGTACTTTCTCACCACAACCGACTTAGGACCAACAGCTCACCTTGACATTCTGAAGATGCCCAAGGGGAGTCACATTGCCTGAGACAGAAAAGTTGGTGGTCCACACATGTGGGATAGAACCCCCATCCTGTGTGTGATCAGCTGGCATCAGGCTCTATTTTATTATGGTAGAAAACTGTTCAGTATGTAATCAAATTCACTTGAGTAAAAGTAAAGTGATTTTAATTCAATTTAATAAATACTTATTGACCACCTCTGATATTCCTATGTTCAAAACATATACTAGGGGCTTCCCTGATGGCGCAGTGGTTGAGAGTCTGCCTGCCAATGCAGGGGACACGGGTTCGAGCCCTGGTCTGGGAAGATCCCACATGCCGCAGAGCAGCTAGGCCCGTGAGCCACAACTACTGAGCCTGCGCGACTGGAGCCTGTGCTGCACAACAAGAAAGGCCGCGATAGTGAGAGGCCCGCACACTGTGATGAAGAGTGGCCCCCACTTGCCACAACTAGAGAAAGCCCTCGCACAGAAATGAAGACCCAACACAGCCAAAAATAAATAAATAAATAAATAAAAATTTAAAAAAACATATACTAGGTGCAGTATAAAATACATAGATTGAAACATATTCCCTACCGACAGACAATTAAGTTATAATCTATAGGGATAGTGATCAGTTAGACAAAGATTTAGCATGATAGTGTACAATTAAAGAAGTACAAAGTACTTTGAGGGTTTATAGGGAGAAATTACAGGGAAAGATGAAAAATAAATTCCCAGAAAGGAAACCACTAAAGGTAGGATTTTAAAGATGAACAGGACTTTCTAAACCAAAATTTATTTAGTTAAATACAGTAATTTGAGTAAATTCAGCCCCCGTTATACAGAAATAAATTGAGTTTCAAATGTCTCCATTTGCAAGATTGTTCATGTAAAGCTCTTACTATAGTTCATGTTATGGAGGACTTGTTAATCAGCAGCAATTGGCAATTTTATCCTTAAATTATTTAGAAGAAAAAGGAAAGGAAACATTTACTCATGAAATTCACTTTTAAACTACATTTATAAAATATTCTAAGAATTCTCTTTCATTGAGCAATTGTATAATTACTAAACTACAGTAGTGAAACTAAATGAGAGGAAGTTCAAAATTACTTTAGAAGAAAAAAACGTTTCTGTGTCAATAGAAGAGACTTATTAAGTGGTTTTAATGAAAATATTAGACTATCTAAAAATCAAATAAGGTAAAAAACATTTATTAATAAGATTCACATTTATATAATGTATATCTATAAGACATTCTCCTAAGAATGATAATCGTGTCAAGTTTCCATTTGAACTATTGTATAATCATTACATAATAGCAATAAAACCAAAAGAGAAAAAATTCAAAATTATATTAAGAGAAATTTAAAAATCTTGCTGTGTTTCTGGATGATTTTAATGGGCTTGTTAATGACAGTAAAAATGCTGTAATTATACTACTTACAGATGGAATTACATAGATGTAACTTACAAGAGTCACATTTTGATAAACTACAATGATAAAACATTATTCTAAGAATTATAATCCCATCAAGCTTCCATTTGAGCCATAATCATTTAATACAATGATTGCAATACAAATTTTGCAAGAACATCAAAATTATTTTAGTCTCGGGGGGGGGGGGAAAAGCATCTTGCTGAGGTTCTGGACCTTCAGAAGGAGGCTTATTAAGGTGGGATCCACTTGGAAGGTGGCTCACTTCTGTTTTCAGGTTGTGTGAAGGGAAGACCAAATCCAGAGCTTGGTGCAGGGACATTTCTTGATGCCAGTAGAGGATGTTTTCAGGCCAGGGAAGTCCCTCGGTGGAGAGAGAATTCCTAGACAATTCCTGGGGAGATTTGTCCTCACTTTTAAGAATAGAGGAAGAAGAGGGGATTCTTTTTTGAGAAACTATGTCCTGGGAACCCTGAGGAACGTCTGACCACTGATGGGACCACAAAATGGAGAACCAGCACTCCGGCCTGTGGCTCCTGTTCAAGTGGGAAGGTTGACTCAAAAGAAGGTACCAAGTGCCAGCACAAGGAGCCCCAGGAGGAGTTCTGGTCTCATTGAGGACTTAGTGCATCAGGATGCAGGTGGCCTCACGGAGGGCTTCTCCCCCTAGAGTTCTGGCCCCATTGGGACATCTGGTCCACCCAGGGTGCTGGACCTGAATTCCTGTACCATCATCATTAGATGCCCATTCTTTCTTGGTGATCTGGTCATCCAGAGGATTCCTTGATGATCTTTGCAAGCTTCTACCAAATGCCCCATTTCCAATATCAAGGACATAAGTATACTTTTCAAAATGTTTAACTTCTTCTGCAATAAAGTTTGTCTAATGTACACCTCTTCTCTTCTTAAGTTATTGAGATTTCTCTCAGCCAGCGGGGCTCTCAAACTATTACCATGAACTTTTCTTTCCTGAGAAATAAACTGGCTTTGATAAGAGTTAGTGATTCATTAGAACTTTTCTAAAAGAATTTTGGCTTGTATTTTATAGATGTCCAGCTCTTCACAGGCACGGATGGTCTTGTATCAACTTTGGAAAGATTCATCTCTATTTTTATGAGTTAAATTAGTTCTAAATTGGATATTTGATGAAAATTCATTCCATTTTTTTAAAATGCAGATCAGAAAGAATCTAATGTTTCTGCTAGACTTTTTGCATTTCCCTTTCTAACTGTGTTTTTTCTAACTGCAGGAAAGCTTTCTCTGTATGGAGATTTCTAACATAATCTTTAAGTTCGTTGGTTATTTTATTTCCTTCAGTTAATTGGGTGTACATCTGGTTTCTCTTTTCTTCTATCAATATGTATTTGACTCAGACATATCAGTTGGTTTCCTCAAAACTGCTTTTGACCCCTGTTCTATGAGGTCTCCATTTTCTGATGCTTTCGTTATATCCAATTACAAGTTCCCACTATTCGTGCTGCTTCATGAAGAGCACCCCAGTCTCTCCTCTTTAGCAGGAGGTCATCCAGAGGCTTAATTTGACTTTTCTGGTCATTTTAACTTGTCCTGTGGGCACTTTACAGTTTTCTCCTATTTTGTTCTATTTAACAAATTTGTTCATGCTTCCTTTCAATCCCTCAATCCCTTATGAAAGCAACTTACACTTCCTTGAGGAGTAGAATTTTCATCCAAAGCATCTTTTAGTGCTGTATGAAGTTCTTCATTTTTCTGATGTGTTTTGAAGGCTGTTTTAGTGACAGCTACTTGCAATTGGATGTGTGTTGATGCACCTTCTAAAGATTGAATCTTTCTCATCATGTCAGGCATCAGTTCAGCTTTCCTAAATGTTTAAATTCCTCTTCTCGAAGACCTTTTCTAAAAGTCTCTATTGTAAACCCAAGTAAAGAGCTGGACTTTTCCAGCTCTTCCTTTTCTTTTTCAATGATGCTAAGCCCCTCAAGAATTTGATGTCCTTCTTTCTGTAGGGCAGAGACTCCAGTAACCAGTTCTTTGTTTTGCGTAGAGTAGACTTTTAATGATTAAAAACCCTACCCTGACTATTAATGCCACCACTTCCACGGCAATCCGTGGGGCTCTGGGCCTGGTCTGAGGGCCCTGGCAGCACTGCTTCTGCCCAGCCCAGCATCTCCGGGCCAGCTCAGAGCACCATGACCCACTGTGGGTCCTCCAAGGCCCCTGAGGCCACTGCTGACTTGGCTCAGCTTCCAGGGCCCTCATGGCCACAGCAGACTACACAGAACACTGGAGAGCATTCCTCCAAGACCGA